>NW_023339807.1:6414589-6432619 GCF_004916995.1 Morone saxatilis
GTATCGGAATCGGAACAACTCTATTTAGAGGCAACATAATCTCAGTGTCAGTGTACAACAGTAACTATTTTTCTATACATATACATATATATAATAGAGAATCTAGGCCTTTTAATGTACAGTGTCCTGTAGCAGTCTTCTACAAACCACTCTCAATCCTCCTGTTTGTATCTGACAACCTTGAAAAAAAGGTCCTGCTTTGACTGTCTGTGGACAATATCACAGATTAATGTGATATTGCTGGAGGGCATAATGGTTTATTCTTTGAGAATGTCAGTGACTTTAGGGGGACTTCTGGGGACCATAAATGTCTACCAAATTTCATGGCAACCTTATAATAATTTTGTGATGTTTCAGTCTGGATCTAAGTTATGGGCCAGCCAACTGACCAAAATTACCATCCTTAGAGCTCAGCTGCTAACACAGTTATAAAACATGTAGTCATTGTACTCTGTCAGCCACACTGATGGTCAGCTCATCCAGCACTGCAGTGATGGCTGGAGGTTTAACAGGAGGCGTCAGGTGAGCTGGAAGAGCTGAAACAACAGTGTCCGGTTCTCTGGTGGTGTCTGGTGTCCTCTTTTAGGCTGGGCTCCTTACTATCATGGACTTGATGATAAGCATAATGAAAGCAACCTGGCTTACTGCGGTGGCAGGATGAGCATGCTACTTCTGTATGAGCTTTGATTTAATGACGCAGGGTGGACAGAGGAGACCCAGCCTTTGATGAGGCAACCAGAAGTTCTGCAGAACTTTTGAAACCACCTCCTTCACCACTTCCTTTGGGTTGAGGAGTTTAGGGCTGGATGTCTTCTGCCTCTGCTCTGTCAGGCTGCTGGGGTAATTCTGAGTCTAAATATGAGTCTGAATATAAATTGCAATGTCATGTTTGTGCTGTTGAAGTGTAACTTGCCAGACAGGTCTTTCCAGTTGTGTACTATTGTTCACACCAAAGATGATTGTGAAACGAGATCTGCACAGCAACACGCAATGCACTGATGGCAAATTGATCAGCAAATAGAGGCTCAGCAGCAGGGCATGATTAATAAACCGAGGCAGGGATAGAAGAGTGGAAGGACAGTCAGCCTCTAATATCTAGTAGGCTATATAACTTCACTGAGTGTGAAACAGAAGGCAGCTTCACTCCTCTCTCTCTCACTGCTGCCTGTGTGTTTAAAGAAGGGCAGGCCACAAGGTCGAATGCTGGTTGGGGGAGGGAAAAAGGAAGAGGAGGAGCTATTCTCACTGAGACCTCCCCCTTCACTCTCTTTCCTCCTATTGCTGAGCTCCCAGGCACACAGAGAGCACATGGCTGTCTGATTTTGAAACCAACCTCCAATAGAAGGACGATCAAAGTGTCATGGTGGTGCAGGGCATGTGCGCCTGTGCAGTCCCTCCCGTGTCAAGTGCAGCAGAGATACGGAAGCAGAATGTAAGCCTGTGGATATTGTGCGTGTGTAGGACAAAAGGGGGAGGGAAAGCATACACACACTTGTGCGGCTGATGTAACAGAACTGTGACCACAATGCAGTGACGGTTTTTTTTTAAAAGAAAAGAGGGAAGAGAGCTCTTCCTGACTATGTTCTGAACAAGGTAAGATGATATTTTGACACCTAATAGAACTGTGGAGGATATATGAATGAACAGTAAGGATTATAAGATTTCCTGGTTCCTACAGCCTCAAGGCTCAACTGTTCGTCCATTTGCTTCCCTTACAATGAACAGGAACCAGGATGATTATACAGTTTTAGATTAAGAAGCAGGAACAGGAAGTTTTATTATGTAGTCAGCATAGTCAGCATTTCATTCTTCTTTCAAAATATTATTGATAGCCTACATGATCCTTACAAATGATGTCATTTAGACATTAAAACATTTCTTTGACTGTCCTGTTAAAAAAACATCAGAAGACTTTTTTTGTTTTGAGTAACGATGCCAAGTGAGTCTGCCATGCATTGGTATGGTATAAATGAAAGAAAGCTATTTGTTTATGGTTTTAATTAGAAGTCCTTCACAGTGACAGTTGTGGTGTAGATTTATTACACCTCACAATCCTTTCTCTTTAATGTTTCTGTTTATGACACAAGCACATGATGCTATTCATAAGAGCAGTGTGTCAGTATGTGAAAGATCGCTACTCCCCCTGCCAAATAGCACAGAGGGGAAGAGGGATGGAATAAGAGGCAGAGTAAATGGAGACTGGGAAGGTCAATCCCAGTCACATATACTCAGTAATAATTATGTGACATTCAGCTCTGCTATGCTTACATACTTCTTTACCCAAAGAATTGGGTACTTCTTTACCCAATTACCCAATGTTGATACTTTTGCTGTAATGTAGTTAGCAAACATCATCCCTAAGACACTTTATTGTTTTTACTTCTTTTTAGCCATGCTAGCGAAGTGACTTTATGGATAACAATGTCATTATTGGTCCAGACTGACATATCTCAACAACTATTAGATGGATTGTTGTGAAATTCACGTCCCCCCACTTTAGGATGTATTATACAACTTCAATGACCCCTTTAACATCTTGTCCAGTGGCATCATTATGTCAGTAGTTTGGTTTATGACTAAAAAGGCTACCTGCAAAACTATAATGTATTTCCAATCAGCCTAGCTGTACTTTGTGTTTAGTGCTGATAAGCTAATATGGTGAACATGGTAAATATTATTATAACAGATAAACACAAGCATTTTAACATTGCCGTTGTGAGCATGTTAGCATGCTAACATTAGCATTTTGCTAAATGCACCGGTGTGGTTAAGTACAGCATCACAGAGCCGCTAGCGTGGCTGTAGAGTCGCAGTCTTTATCGTTTATGGTCACAGTTGAAGCTGCCATTGGGTTAGTCTTACTAAACAGCTAAGTTGGATTAAACTGAAAGGTCATATTTGATTTTAATCAAAATATCAGACTGCAACTTCATGATTATTTAGAAAATAATCTTTAACTTTGAAATGTTTTTTTAGATTGTGATAAAGTTTTGCACTTTACTAAGAATACTGTGTTGTCTCTGTATTTCAGATTGTGCACATCTACATTTCCTGATTTACCTCATTCCATCATTATCACTCCATCATGTCGCTGCTGACTCACGTGCTGGCGTGCCTGTTTGGTATGGGCTCCTGGGTGGCCATCAACGGGATGTGGGTAGAGCTGCCCCTGGTCGTAAAGGATCTCCCGGAAGGCTGGTATCTGCCGTCCTACCTCACAGTCCTCATCCAGATGGCCAACATAGGTCCTCTCTTCATCACTCTGATGCACCGCTTCCGCCCAGGGTTCCTAGATGAGCGGCCGGTTATCTACTGCATTGTAGGGTTGGGGATCATTGCTACATTCCTGCTGGCTTTCTTCTGGAAGCACACAGTGACAATAGCGGGCTCTTTGCACAGTGTGCCCCTGCTGGTGTTAAGCTTCCTGCTCTCTGTGGTGGACTGCACCTCCTCTGTTACCTTTCTGCCTTTCATGATGCGGCTGCGGCCACAGTACCTTACCACGTACTTTGCCGGTGAAGGCCTCAGTGGTCTGGTGCCTGCACTGGTGGCTCTGATTCAAGGTGTTGGTGTAGTCCACTGTCAGAATGCCACTTTGGCTGATAACGCCACTACGGTTGGCAGCGAAGAGCTACTGGCCATCTACCAGCCAGCTAAATTCTCCGCCCAGGTCTTCTTTGTGTTCCTCAGCGCTATGATGGTTGTGTGCATGGTGGCCTTCATCCTCCTCAACCATCACCCAGCTGTGGCTCGGGAGCGAAATAACGACCTGTACTTCAGTGGCGATCTTGCCCCTGATAAGAGAGAGCAAGGTCTGTCTCTGCACGCCCAGACGCCAGAGCAGAAGCCAATGATCAGCCCTCTGGAAGCTGTCAATAGGGAACCCAGGAGCTCTTTTGGGATGGGCACGTATAACAACCTCGAGGTGTTGTTCATCTTTGTCGTACTGGCTTGGGTCAATGCTCTGACCAATGCAGTGCTGCCCTCAGTCCAGTCCTACTCCTGTTTGCCTTATGGAAACCAGGCCTACCATCTGGCTGCCACCATGGCAGCTGTAGCTAACCCAGTGGCCTGCTTCATTGCCATGTGTATGCCCATCAGGTAAGAATGAAATGATAAGTTTTTTTCTGTCTCCTCCAACAGCAGAAATTTGACAAAACAAGAATGGATAGGCTCAGTCATAACCCCATTTTGTTGTGGCCATAGCTTAAAAAAACTGAAACGATTATCTTATGAAGTGGTTCTGTGTAACAGAAAATGCTCAGTTTTACCTTATGCATCAATACTTGTTTCCAGGTCTCTCATCTTCATGGGTTTCTTGACCATGGTTGGGACTGGATTTGGAGCCTACATTATGGCCATGGCTGCTCTCAGTCCCTGCCCCCTGCTGGTCCACAGTGCCTCTGGAACTGCAGTCATAGTAAGACTTTTTCTAATGAATTGGGACATGAAAATGTGTTATTTCAACAGCAAAATATATGACTAAATAGCAGTCAATTTTTAATCACATGTTCTGCCTTTTAAATGTGGCTCATGCTTCACCTTATTAAAGAATGAAAGTACAACCCACCTGTCATGGCCACATGTACGTTCATATTTGTTATGATTTGGGAGTGTAGTGTGATTGGCAGGTTTTAAGATCAAGTCGTGTCAACTCAGTCCTGTCTGACCTGATTAAGACAATACTGTCAAACCATGTTTGTGCCAAATTAATGAACACTCATTTACTTTCTCAGAGGAAAGCACAGATGTGTTGATACACGTGTATATGAGATAGCGCTCTTGTACAGGGTTGCATTATCTGGTCAACCCCTGTATCTGCTAGCAATAACTTTTGTCAGCATAAAGAAACATCATGCTGCTATGTAACTGGTATAGTGAGTATGGTGTTGGTAATCAGTGTCCTAACACAACACTTAATGGTTCTGGTTATCGTCATTTCATTAATTTTTTTGTGTATCTGGACTTGCAAATCTGGCCTACAGCAGTGAAAAAGAGAAAGAGAGTACTGTGAAGCAAGAGGTGCTAACAGATGCAAGAACATCAGCAAAAATAAAGCTATGAAAGATTAAGTTTTGAGAGTCTTCTTCTCATTAGTTGCTCTTGTGACCTAACAAATCAGATTTTTACCTTATGAATGTATTATATTTTATCTTTCTCCTTTGGTGATGTAACCAATTTTGTCATAACTGTATCACAAATAAATACCATAATTTATATAGTCTTTCTACACAAAGTGCTGAACAGTGAATCAGATTGAACAATAAATAATGCAAAAAATAATGAGACAAAATTAGTAACAATGAGCAATACACAAAACGAACCAAACAGTTAAAAACTTAGTTAAAACAAATGCAATATGATGTTTTAAGCACAAAACTATTGAGTGTTTCAGCAGTCATGACCAGGTAACTGCAATTCATGAACTGATTCTGTTTTTGATTGGAGAGACTTCATGTTCCAACCTGTTCATGACAGCAGACCAGTGAAAGCCACTGAGCTGAATAACAAGGACTGGGTGTCGGATCATTGTGATATTATTCATGATATGCATTAAAATTCATCTGTTCTGTGTTGCAGGTGCTGACCTGGATCGTGTTTGTCCTGTCGCTGTCCTATGTGAAGGTCATCATTGGGGTGATTCTGAGGGATGAGGGTCACAGTGCTCTCGTGTGGTGTGGAGCAGTAGTGCAGTTGGGCTCCATGGTTGGGGCTTTATCCATGTTCCCATTGGTCAGTGTCTATGGACTTTTTAAGTCAGGTGATGCTTGCAACACCAAGTGTCCGATGTAGTGAATGAGGTGTAATTTGCGCTTGTTTTTATTAGCACTGAACTTACCGCAGTCATGAGCTTTACGTAGGTCTGTTCCTATTTGTTTCAAGAGAGCTGAGAGGTCACATGTGTTTATCTACAACAGTATCCTGGTGTTGTAACAGATTTGTTTCTATCAGAGTCAGACAGTAGATTTATGTTTTGTATAGTATATTTATTGACTGATAGAGTGAACTCTACACAAAGAAAAGAAAAAGACACCTGTATTATCAATGTGCCAGACCACACACAAGACCATTTTGTTGCTGAGCATATTATACTTCCTTCTCAATTCAGAGGTCAAAGCCAGTTTACTTGAACTGTTAACATTATGTAAAAATATAATTGATTGTTGCTTTTATAAGAAGTGATGGTACTTTTGGTTTTAAAATGTGCCTTAAATTAGAGACACTGAAAGATGTAGCCTTTTTTTGGTGTACATTGTTTATTATTATACCTTCCTTTGTATGTGTTACCTGGTGGAGAAACTGTTCAACAATACCAAATAAACTTGTTTTATTGCTACTAAATTGATTATACTGCAAATTCTATTAAACATTTACCCTATCCTAACCCAGCTGGGGCAGAGGACTTAATGCCCAAGGGAAGTGAGGGTACAGGGGCAGAAAGTACAAAAGCAAGGTCAATGGTACGGTAGATAGGGCAGTAGGGGGAGACACAAATAGCATTATCCTGTCTTAAAAATTCTTCTGTTGTGTGTGTGTGTGGTTGAAGTGGTATCATTGAGTAAGAAGTTGATGGACACTTTTGAATCAAAGACAAAAGCACCATTCTACCCACTCACTCCTGTGCATTTTTAAAGGGTACAGATTAGACATATAAAGGATAAGAGGATAGTATAAAATAAATAAATAAATACAATGAGAAGGAAGAAATAGCCTACAAGGAAAGAGAAGAGAAGAAAAGAAAAAAAATGAAACACTATTTATGCACACCCAGTCTGACCCCAAATGATAGATGAAGTAAATGATATGTAAGTTATAAAACTATTTGTCTTTATAATATCTGAATGTTTCCTCTCTTCTGCAGTTGAGAACAGTGGATGGCTTCAAGTCCAATGCATAACAATTTATCATGAAATATGCTTTGTTATACTAATTTACCACATATTTACACATATTTACACTATTTCTCACCTATTATTATTTGATTTGAATTATTGGTTCAAATCTATGCACACTATGTGCCATGGACAATCCATTAGTAGTGGTCTCCTGCACGTCTTTGACTCCAACACTAGAGGTCACTGTATGATTAAAAGATCCTCATGAGAAACTGAGTCCTTCAGCTGCAGTCAAGCTTCAAGATTGAAGTAATGCTACAGTTCTGATCCAGATTGATGAGCCAGATTTGTTAGGAAAAGTCATATTTACTAAATGAGTCTATAAACAGAGTATAAACAGAAACTTCTTGGGTTTTTCCACATTTAGAGAGAAATATCTCAGCCTTTGTTTAGGTGTAGGAGTGATCTACGGTGTTTGCCCCGGTCACCAGAGTCATGTCTGCATCATATCCTCCTTACACTAAATCAAAGAGAGAGTGTCTTATCCATGTAGGTGTATTTATGTGTGTGTGTGTGTGTGTGTGTATTTATCTATCCCCCCAGTCCACGGGGATAAATAGGAATGAGGAACTCATGGCCAGTCAGAGTCTGATTCAGATCCCAGTGGTTCCTCAAAGAACATCTGGGGTCATCATCTCCTGGTGTCTCATGCTTCACCTATTCTCCTTATCTCTCCCCATGGTTTCTATGACTTATGGTGTGCTGAGTTTAAAAACTGCAGTCCTGTTTGGAATGATTTTAGCAATAGTTTAAAATCGGAATATGGAAAAACATTCAAGATTAGGTCGAGTTTTAATATGTTTGTCTGAAATTGTCTAATAAAAAAAAAAACAGAACGACTCCCTTTAAGGATTGTGAAATGATCCAAATGCACTGAGATTCAGACAGGTGGACAGTTTGTCCAATGTGAATGTGGGTGGCAGGGTGACACAAGTAACATAATGAGAGAAAGGGAAGACTGCAGTCTTCCTTATCTTTCTGCCTGCCTCTCTCTTTCTCTCATTCAGTCCAAATATTTTGATATCTCCTTTTCCCCAAGCTCCTTGTCTTCCTCGATTCATGCATATGGCAGACTTTGTGACCGTAATTTCAATTTAAAACACATGAGGGGAAATCCTAGCCCGCGTTGCTCTTTAATGGGCCGTCATGGGATTGGAGTATGCAGAGAATGATTGAATTTTGTGAGAAGGCCAGGAACGATCAAGTCTCGCCTTCCGTTATGCAATCGACCATTCCCCTCTCACAACGCGACGTCTGGTAAAACCTAGAGGAGCAAGAGGGGGGCTAAGGGCTGGAAACCTCAACGTCTAGACCAAACGAGAGAAAAATATTTCTTCTTCTAAATGACTCACGACTATATAAAAGAGAAACTCAGCTATCATATATAAAAAGAGCCAAATGAGATGTGATCCACCACATCAAACGCAGATATGTCGAATAGGGCTGCTTTTAATGGTTGTAAATGAGTCTTTTTACACTGTAATGCATGACATCCTATATTTCCTCACAGACGGAAACATATGGATCCTATACAAAGCCTGCCATACTGTTTTATTTATATGATTGTGTCATGTCTGTTTTTTCCCTTGACTCTCTCCACCTGCTTGGCCCACTTTGACAATGTCAAGATAAAAGCACTGCGACTCCGAGGCACTGAGATTACCACTTTGTGCAAACTTTTTCACACCCACTGTGTTGGATTACACCGCCGTGCTATATCCTTTCAATGAAGCAAACAGACTACCTTTCCCGTTAAGTCCATTATATTCAAATGGACCGGGTCTTTTTCTTTTTTTTTCTTCTTCACAACAAGACATAAAGTAATCAAAAGTTAAAAGCAAACACTCAAGGAGGCACTTAGCAAAAAAGAAAAGCTTTTATGATAAAACATTCATATACAGTGCAGGAGACAGGTAATCTTTGAGGATGATAGGGTTGTCTTGTGGTCAGTTTTAGTATAGTGTGGCTTGGGGAGCCTTGTAGATGAATGCTCCTAATAACATCCCCGCCCACCCATCATCCAGCGGACCATCCAGGCAAAACAACTAATACCTGAGTGTATTTCTTCAGTGGTGTGAAGTATGCCTTAAAGAGCTGTTGGAGGCTGCAGTAAAGTAGGGTTCATTACCTTGACAGACTGATGACAGTTAAGACTCGCAGAGATGCACGCGCACACACACATAAAGTAAAGGCTAAATAATCTGCTATCAGTGCTCCTTGTGTGACACACACACACAGCAGGATATCTCATATAAATAAGAACACCTGAGCTATAGTCAAAAAAGGAAATGCATCAGTGTTTGTTGGAGCTCTAAAATGTAAGATTGCTTTCTTGCAAGACTTTTGAAAGTCATTAGGTGAAGGTGTCCGAATCAATATGTACTAAACATGCTGTGGGTGCACAGAAATGTTTGGATTAGAAAAGAGTGAGAAGAATGGTACCTCTCTCATGCTGGTACACTAAATATAAAGGTACAGTCAACATCCAGTTAGCTTAGCTTAGCATGCAGATAACCAGGGGAAACAGCTACTGTGACTCTGCCCAAAAGGAAAGAAGAAGCCTTAGTGTCATGGAAAACATGGTTTTGCCTGGTTCTGTGCTAGACTTTCACTGTGATATAACCAAATACAATGTGTACAAGCTTTATAGGTGCTGGTAGATGGATTTATGTTACCTTGCTACCTTTGGACAGAGCCATGCTAGCTGTTTCCTACATTTCCAGTCTTTATGCCAAGCTAAGCTAACCGTCTACTGGCTGTAGCTTCATGTTCATCCAAAGTTAACAGGCTATTTTTTGACTGGGTGTAGTAACTTCCTTGGGTCTTGTCATCGCCTGGAGTTTTTTAGGCAACCTGTGGAGACATTAGTTAAGCACATAGGCTAACCCTCATAAAACTAGAATATGTAGTTTTTACACTCATTTTTTTGTAAAGATTAAATGCATGTCAATGAATGAGCTTTAAATTAGCTGGAAGGCCGGTTTTATTATCTGTGGACAGAGCCAGCCTAGCTGCTTTCAGTATTTATGCTAAGCTAAGCTAAGTGTTTGCAGCCCTGTAGCCCTTATATACCTTAAAGAATACAGAGTGGTATCGATCTCTTGATCTAACTCTTGGCAAGAAAGCAAATAAGTTACTTTCCCAAAAAGCAAACTTGCTTTAATAATTTGAGCTAAAAATCAGGATTATAGCTTTGGTTTAGTTTGAATCAATACATGGACCACATGGAATTTGTGGTTCTGCATTTTCAAATTGGAATTCCTCCTTTTATTTGGACAAATCATAACCAACCTAGTAAAAAAAAAAAAAAAAAAGAGAAATAACTAAAGCAGCTAACTCTCACTCCTTCATGTCGGGAAGTCAGAATGCATGGGTTGCATGGGGTCAACTTTAGGTCACACTGGGCATCCATTAGTGGCCTTATTTAGAGTCTTATTCCTTTAAGAGGAGTGATTGGCCAGCAAAGACAAAGAATCATTACCTTTGCCCGCCCCCTCCCTGCCAGCAGTCAATAATGAGGGATCATTAAAATGAATAGATGGACATTCCCCTTTTCTCCGGATCCTTATTGCAAAATCAGTGTCAGGGGAAATGAAGATTGAGCTTGGAGAAGGCGTCTAAAAGCCTCACAGTGATTGTCGTGAACTCATCTCCAGTGCCAGGCTCCTTTATCTACTGTAAGAGTCTGCACCTGCCTGAACTCTTGACTAGCAAGGGCTTTTACTGTAGCCCATTAAGAGCATCCCTAATGTGTGCTACAATGTACTTCAACATAAACATTCTGCATATGTACCGAAACCTTTACAGCAAACAATGGAAGAATGATTGCTTGGGATGTCTTGGAGTATTTTATTTTTGATGAAGAAATAAAGCTCTTAGAGTGAACCAGAAAGAGGCATTGAATACATCAGCTTTGATGTGGAGAATAGAGAACTCACGTGTTGTGATCATATAAACAGATCCTTAAAGATAATTCTCACTTTTCACATTTCTTAAGCTCAAACATCTGTCCCTTCGCTAAATTTTATAAATCCTTGCACAACATTTCACGCATCACAAAAAGAGAGAGCGAATCAAGCTGAATGATTGCAGATGGAGAATAAAAGACGGCACCAGATTTTCCAGGCACCATCTGGTTGCCTTTCTGAGCGTCTCTTAAAGTGTCTTTTAAAAAGGTGATTTGTCTGTGGGTCCGCAACGATGTGACCATGTCAGCGTGTCAACGGGTCATCTGCTGCTCTTGTCACATGTGAAACGGTCCCATGAAAGGGGTCCATGTACACCTGTGGAGCCCCCCAAAACCCCACCCTAAACAGATAAAAAAGACACATGTAAACACGTGCTCAAATCCACACACATATGGTCCTCATCGTCTTGCTTTATCATCCTAATTGATAAGACGGTCTGTTTATAGTCATCTGACATGTGTCTCTGAAGAAAAAAAATCACAGAAACTGACTCAAGGGACCAAAAAAAGATCAAATGTAGAACTGGCTTATGGGACAAAACTATCAAAGGTCCCTCGGTATGGTCAAGCAATTATCTCTTAAAGCATCTCTTAAAGCCACCCCCATGGTTCTCTCAACATGCCCTTCATAACAGAGGTATATTGAGGATTTACTGCCTGCAGATGGCCGATGAGCGACGAGGGCAGGAGCTCCAGTGCTGTGCCTATGCACTCACTTTATAAAAACCCAAATCAAGGGCTCTGAGGGAATACAATGGGGGAGGAAGCAGGGCCGTAAAGATGCTATAAATCCGTACAATGAAACTTCTAAGTCGTGCCCTCTGCCAGGTGCTGTGTGCATGCCGACCCCGGGGAGAAAATGGCACGTGCTGCAATCATTATGATCAGAGATTGCTTTTTGCTCGTCTGCGTGGTTGTCTCCACTGCAGAGATGCTGTGGTCTGAGTCTATCAGTTAATCTGCCAGTCAGTCATTCAGTCTGTCAGCAGGTCAGTCAGATCACCAGTCAATCAAGTCATTTGGTCAAGGCAATCAGAGGAATCTTCATATGAGATCAAACAGAGTTCATTTAAAATATATCAGTATATAGTTTTGCGTACACACACATCACATTTCCGGCAGGAGAAATCTCAATTTCCTTTGAATTAAAAGAACACAAATATCACAGATTACCAGGAAATCATTTGTACGGCACCTCAGTAGCTGCAAGCAAAGAGGCCATAACTACCTATACATTTCTGATGTATAATAAGAAAAGCAAGCATGACTATTTTTACTAAAATTTCTGGTCAGTATCCCATAAGAAAGTGCAATAAAATGATTTTCCTGGCACGCTGAAATACAAATACTGCAGTAAAACAATGCTGTGACTAAATGAAAACAATATACACAGGCAAATGTGATGCACTGGAGCCATCTATCTTTACATCAGCACATTATTTGAACCTGTTCTATGAAACTCAAATGCAAAGCAATGCTGTCACTGTTTGAATCCAGCTCTCAAACTTTCAAGCTCATATTTATACTGCACCTTAAAGGGAATAGATTGACATTTTTGAGAATATACTTTTCACTTTTTTGCCAAAAGTTAGATGAGAAGATCAATACCGCTCTCATATGTGTTTGCTTAATACAGTCAGGAGACAGTTAGCTAAGCTTAGCATAAGACACAGAGGGGAACAGCTAGCCTGTCTTTGTCCAAAGTTAACTAAATCTGCCCACCAGCACCTCTAAAGCTCACTAATTAGCAACTCATTATATCTTGCGATATATAGTCGCAGGAAGTCACTGCGCCTAACCAATTAAACTGAAATCACATTTAGTCATCCCTTTTTGGGAAGGAAGAAAAAATGTCTTTGGGGAAATATTAGAAATGCTCTTTTTTGTCTGAGCTGCAGGGTGTGTTGGTGTCTGTGTTTGATTGACAGCAGCTATGGGAACGAGAGACAAAGTAAACAAAGTTTTGCTGTAGCCTACATGCCATGGACAGACAGTGTGTTGTTAGTGGTATTGAAGATCACACCAGCATTGAACAGGACCAGTGACATTTGCAGGTATGTCTACATGCTGTTTAATATGCAGCTGAGCAGCTAATTAGCTATAACACTGAAAACTAATAGTAATGGTGCACTTCTCTAGCTGAGTGTTTGATTGGTCGCTCCGCCTATGGTAGAACACTGACGTGGCTGCTTCATGCAAAATTTGATTGGCTGGATAGAAATAAGATCTTCATCATCACCACCATCCTCTCCCTTATGGTTTCTAAGTATTTCTTAAAGGAGAACACATGACAAGTGATTTATAAAGCAGATATGTATGCTGTTACAGATAAAAGTTTATTTGCGGCACATAAAACAGTTTTCACTCTTCATGTTTTGTATGGTTCAAGCAAACCAGATATAATAATTAGTGACAGATTTTCTGGGCAGATTTTGTTACCTTTGTAGAGAACCAAGCTCTGTTTTCTCCATTTCCAGTGTTTATGCCAAGCTAACTCTCTCCTGGACATAGCTTCATATTCAATGGACAAATATAAGAGTGGTATCAATCTTTTTATTTAACCTTTGGCAGGAATCGTACAAGAAATGCAGCTCAAAGTGCTTTACAAATCATGTAAAATGTCCAAATGTTGTACTATATACCACAAAGCTGAAGCAGATGAACCCTGTTAGGATTTATTGTTAAGCATGCATAATTGAGTGTTTCACTCCTAAAACCAAAATATTGAATTCCACAAAATAATAAAAAAAAAATGCTTTGCTGTGTAAATGTTCTGTACTTTTAAACAGATGTCAGAAGATTTATAGACAGATAGAAGCTCCATTTGCTTTCATATCATGGATATTCCACTGCTTTCGTTTGTCTCCCTACTTGACTGCTGCTTCGGTGGAAACTATGGCCTGGAGTCATCTCTCCACTGTGTCAAAGGGTACGGCGCTGTCAGAGGAAGACTAAGGTAAGAAGAACAGGGTGCCAGGAAAAAGGGGCGTGACTGCATCTGTAAATAGTGGGGCTATTTTGGGCTTACCACGGTCGTACAGGGGAGCACCGCCTAGGCCTGCCTTCTGTCACTATGGGGATGGGCGCTTCATAACTTTGCTGGATGGAAAAAGTCTGGAGGACTGGCAGGTGGTACACAGGAGTGTGGCACAGCTCCCATGGCGAGGAGCTGTTTCAGTCATACTAGCCACCGCTAACAATACTCACCGGAAAACACACAGGCCCCTGCTTGTACTTGGCATCTCAGCAGCTTGTTGCATTTTATCCTGCTAAAGTAGTGTAGGTTTGTTTGTATTTCGGTTTGAAACAAAAGTGGAAGACAAGATGAAATACCATCTGTTGATTGATTCAAGTGCCCTCTTTGTTGGCAATTTCATAGGAAAAATTGTATAAGAAATACCAAGTACCTACAATTATTTTGTTGCAATTATAATTATAATGAAGCTAAACTAAATAAAAAAATGTATGTCAACATCATTTAATGTAATAGACTATTGTTTTGTATTTTAAAAAGTGGGTAAAAAAACAATATTTTTTCCTTCTCTCGTCAATGTCAGACTGTCTCCTGTTCAGGTTTTATTAGGGATATAGGTACAGGTTGGAACAGTCTGAGGTTTACTCAGGTCAAACTATATAACACAAGAAAATCACTCAGCCAAGTTACAGTAAAGGCCTTAAAACTAAAGCACAGCCATATGGGCCATGCATGTAACAGTAAAAGAATGCTTTTAGTATAAATTGAAGAGAAAAGAGAGGAAAAAAGACTAAATCCATTACCAATTGATTCAATATATTTTTAATACAAAATGTATTATTTAGATAAATAAAAGTGGCTGAGTTTCAAATTTTTTTTTTAAAAAACGTTTAATTTGACTAAAAAAAGCACATGAAAAGGTTAATAAAATCCATGATATAGTGATGACAGTGATGCGCACATTTCAAAATTCCAGGAGGAGAAATAAAGATAAGGAGTGGAGTTTAAACAAGAAAACAATTCATGGAAATGACCAAGAAATTATTTAGAAACCATATCAGAAAGTGGCCAATTTTGTGATGTTAGAAAAGCAAAAAGAAAGAAAATCCTTAAAGAATTTTAGTTTTGCTTTAAAATAGAGACATGAAAAGACTCAAAAAATCAGTACTGCACTAAAGAATATAACACCAGAATAAGTGAGAACTAAGGTAATGTATGGTCACCATTATGCCATTTATTAATTCATTGTTGAGAACACATTAAATGCACTTAAAACACATTTCATTTTCCATAAATATTTCATATTAAAGAGAAATATGTTTCACCTTGTGCCTACACAGAAAAGCTTTATAGAGTTGCAAAGATCTTGTAGCCAAGAAAGAGAGTAAGGCACAAAATAGAAACCTTATTCATACAGTTTAGTCATGCTATTATACTATATGTCCAAAAATGTATTAGGAAGCTATATTGTAAGCTACTGTCAGCTAAATGATCCCCAACATTAGTACGATGTGCATGCTCCAAAAGACAGATAACATGGAAAAGACTGCAGCTGTGTGGAAGGAGAGTCGGTGTAGGTATGTTTATGACACGACAGTGGAAATCAGTCTACAATATTTGGTCTGGAAGCAAGAAAATCTGCTCTGTTTCTACGGTAAAGTGCATAATGTTTTTTTTTTTTGTACGGGGAGCCGCTCTACGCTGAAGTCTCCGACAGTAAAGGAAACTTGGACAATAATTTCACCAAAGATAAAATCCTTTGGTTAACGCAGATCAATTATTGCCAACAGTTAAGTAACAGTCCTGCCAACTCCTCAGTGGAATCACCCAAGTGACGAGTAAAACTGAGCCTGTGGCATACTTAGATCATCCCTGTGCCTATTTACAAGCAAACCTGCAGTGCAAGAAGAAAGTAGACAAATATATATTGTCCAGGAGTATTCTCATTTAAATTCAGCAGGTAAGCATACCATTGTTAAACTATCTTATAGCTGGGGGTTGAAGAAAACTCTGAACCTGCCTTTATAAGCCCCCGCAACCAGGAACTGTTGTCGTAGGATATGTACTATATCTTTTTTCTGATTGTCTGTGCATTATTATCTCATGGTTTGTGTGGCAGGACTGGAAGACCGGGGCAGGATGATAACAAAAAACATAGGCACTAAGGTGAAAAGCATAATGAAGGGTAGTAAAAATGGTACAAATCATATCAGGGGAAGACAAATGGAAAAACAAAATGGAAAGCTAAATAGCAAATTGCATGATATAAGCATAAGGCATACATAAGTACATTTTCAAATACATGTTTATACAAAAGAATATCATACAATAACATTCAGTATAAATGAACAATGAGATAATAATGAGGAAGCAAGAAAAAATACAATTCTAATCTATTCACATACTCCCTACATATTTTCCAGCCTTTTTATTCTGTTTCACTGTAAACAAATCATTGAAATGATACAAAAAGGTCATATAAAAACTTCCACTTTGGGTTACAATGAACCATTTGCATTTGTGTGTGACTGCTGCTGTTGTTTGCCACCAGTATCACTGCTGTAAGGCACCGATTCGGTTGTTGCGGACCGACTGCACAAACAAATGAACCAAAGTGATGAAGCGTGACACTTATTGTCCCATTAGCTTGTCCATGCATTAACATACAGATCACACTCGAAATGAAGATTGTCATTTTGTCAACGTAATTCAGTCTCTTTGAGCTGTTTGGTCCACTAAACATCTGCTGTGAATTAAGGCAAGTGTAGTCATATACTTTGCCCCTGAAGTCACTTCCCTTTTTGTAAATATAACATTCATCTGTTTATTCAAATGGAGCTTGCCAGTGATTGTCAATGTGAATCTGGAGCGAGTCTTTGACTGAGGAGGAGCTGATGGTAATGATGGTCAGGTGGGAGATCCTGGTCAAAACATTATTCTTCATCATCTGGATCTCTTTTATTTGCCCTCTTGTTATTGATGATGCTGCTGTTTGAGTGCGTCTGTGCTGCTGCAGAGGACTTCTGGACGTCTATGCGTGAGTGTGCACGGAAATGCTGGAGAGGTCGTTCCTGATGATCTCGTTAACTGTGGAAAGAGAAGACAAGTCGCGGAGCGTTATTAGCTGGTCACATTGAATAACAATTCAGATCATTAAAACGTTATTGCATTTAATACAGAGAGGTGGCCTAGAAGTTACAGAGGTGAGGCCTGTGATAGGAAGGTTGTCAGTTTCAGTCCCTGCCAAGGCTGGATTTCCAACCAGGCAAGAACTCCAGGGGCACAGAGACATTCAAGCTCACTGTGTGTCTGTTTTAAGGGTCTCACCACAGATTTACACATTAAGATTAGTTTACTTGTCAGGTGTTAAAAGAGTTGTAATGACTCATGTTACTGTGATGGGAGCTTTAAATTAAAATAATAATTAATGCATATGGTGGTGTGTTCTTTTATACGGACAGTTTCAAAAACATAGAATAGAGTAGCCTGCTTACAGTATCAAAATATATCACAATATATTGGATAATTTCCCTTTTATCGTGATACGTATTGTATAGCCAGTTTCTAGCCATTGCATTTCCCTAAATGAAGGTCATAAATCAAATTACCACATGAGAAAAACTGTACATATTGCACAGTAGGGCTGGAAGGTATGAGGGGAACTAATAGGGCCCAGCAACTCATTTTTTATCTGGGCCCCCAAGTGGCCCCCATGATATCTGGGAACGCAAGGGGAAAAGAAGTGATTGATTAAATAGTGTGGTTGTAATGCCTATATTTGTCCCAGAATACATGTGAGTCATGTTTGTGTTAGGTTTTACATTTTACCTCCATCCAATGACATCACATTAAGTTAGGCATTTATTTTTCTTAACAGAGAAACTCTTCAGTGCTTGCAGCCTGCAATAAATAATGTCATGAGGCAATACAGCACTGAATACTTGGCATAGATCAGGTCAAGAAAAATGTTGGATATCAGTAGCTGCAATCCAAACATATCACTGTCATTACCAGCTTTTAAAACTCATATCGGCCCTATACACACATCTCTGTTTTCAAGTCACCGTCTTGTCTTTCCTGCTCTAGTTCCTGTGCCCGCGCCTTTCCCACAGTCGGGCAGGCACAGATCAGTCCCCTGCCTTTATCTGCTCTGTGTTCTTTGGCAAAACAGAGGGAAGTGACTGTGAAGATGG
>NW_023339807.1:6432790-6449189 GCF_004916995.1 Morone saxatilis
GAGAGAGAGAGAGAGACTGGTGAAACCACCATCCGCTGTATGGAGCCGAGACAGGAAGTCCACCCACTCTGAGGCCCAAAGTAGGCCTGTTATCACTAGATACTGTTCGGTGAATGGCGCATCTGCACTGATCAAGACAAAAACATCACTTAATAGAAAACAAGATGATGTCTTTTTTACTACCCAACCATTTCAATGTGATTCATTGTGTCAGATGTGAGTTGTTATTGGTACAATGTCATATTGAATGGCTATCGTGCTGATGTGTATTATGTACTTTTTCTACTTTTTCTTATAGAACATTGCTACTGCTGAACTGATCTGTGGGAAATTCAGTGTAGAAACATCACAGCTACTTGTATACTTATTACAGAGGATGGAGACAAAAATACATATGTAAATAAATAATATAGAAATATAAATTAGTGCCGGACAGATTGCACTTTTTTAAGAAGTAGACCACACACCTATAATAGCATGCCCTGCTTTCTAACATGCAGCCAAACACCCACCTATTCACACATACAAACACACACACACACACAAACAGGTTGGTTGGGACTCCCCTCCCTAAACAGGAGGAACTCCCATTGGAAAAATCCTACCTGTGCCAACACTGCTTGCTTTTTTCAACCCTATTCCACTCCGGGCTAAACAAGCATTTACATGCTGAGCTTATTTTTAGCTCTGCCATCGCAGGACAGAAAGGAAGTGCAAGCACATGTAACAATTAAATGATCAGACTTTAACATTGCTGACACTCGCTGATAGCCGAGGTGAGAAAACAGCTCCAGGTAAATTTTAAGAAAGAGAGGGAAAACCCACAACAGCTAAGGCAGCAAAAGGCCACACATGTACCCTTTATTCTTCTCAGGAGGAAAGCAATGGTTTCCTTTCTTATTTTCAGTCACTGTAAAAAAAATAGTGACGTCTCCTCCGCCCACATATTAACTGCTGTGTTTTTTTCTGTGTTTTATCAACTGATATTTTCCATTGGCATGCCCTATGATGTTCCATTCTGATGAAACAAGTGATTAACAGAGAAGAAAGGTAAAACACTGGCCCCTGTGTTTTCATCTATGTACTCTGTCGGCAATGTGAGAATCTCAGAGACAGGATGTGGCCAACTGTTGCACCACAAGACAACACCAAGCTGCTATTTATAGCTGTTTAATGGGGTAGTTGGTGACACTATTTAGTTGTGACTACTTCTGGGAAATGAAGAAATTTTGAAGAACAGTTGATGAAACCTGAATGACACATGCACAGGTAACGACTGTGGGTGAATATGTGTGCACATTTTGAACGCCTCAGATTGTTTTTGGCAACAGCTCTGCAAATGCATTTACTTTAATTTAGTTATAATATTTTTCTTTATTCAATTGATTACATTTAGTTCAGATGATTTCACTGCTTTTGGACAAAAGAACCAAGATCAGGTGTCACAGTTCAGCCAATGCATATTTGTGAATGTTTTTCCTTTAAAGTCAAACACTTGCACATGACAGCTGTTCATTTTTGACTCTGTCTCACCTTCCATGAGGTGACTAGATAACCACAAATATGCAGAATGAGGGAAAGCAGTCAGACATGGTGGGGAACATTTTGTTCAGAGTGGAATTTGGCTTCAAAAATTCAATTGCATAATATGGACAGACAAGGGTATAGCACAAGATCTCCTCTGTAAACTAGGCCTCGAAAAGCTGGTTATATGTTTTATTACACAATAATTATGTATAGTTATGTGTTTATTGTCAGATATATACATAAATGAACTCTCTGTGGCCTGGCATCCCTCTCAGCAACACTGGAAACTTATTTTGTTTTTTCTTTTTTCAGTTGCCCAGGTTAATAATGGAAAGCTGTAACTGGGAGGATACCCTCTCATGAATAAACAAAAACAGCGGAAAACTGCACTCCAAATATTCCCCTGCTGAAAAAAACAAAAAAACAAAAACGTGCCCGGCTAGTCTTGGTTAAACAGAGTGATATCCTTTATTAGCCATAGTGCCAGTGCAATCAGTAAACCGCAGTCCGGACCTGTCAGGACTTATACTTAGGGCTGGGCGGGAGATCTATTTCAGGCAGGTGTGAGAGTGACAGAAAAATATGACTGTGGTGCCAGCTGTGTTGAACAGTTCAATGGACAATTCAACTCCTTTGTGAAGGCCTACCAGTGTTTCTTGGCAGTGGCTCGTAGCTAAACCCCCGTCTCCGTCGGGTGTGGCGGCTGGCTGAATGTTGACCTCGCTAAAATAATCTGTCTGTATCAACTGGGATGAGAAATGATTTGCTTCTACCTGCTAGAAGGGCTGGTGGAGTGCGTCCAGTGCATATTCTGCCTGCGTAGTGCATACATAAAATAAATACAGTACAGATCAACTATTATAACGACACCGTTTCAGGCATCAAAATAACTATGTAACACACACAGGTGGGCAACAACAATTAGCTCATGTGTGGCAGGTTGTCTGAGACCCACCATAACAGAAGGCCCAGCGGGCTTACAGACCAAGAATAGCACCGCTTTAAAAAAAAACACAACAGGCTGCGTAGGTGAGGGCATGTTGCTACAGGTACTGCTGAGAATATACAATCTAAGCAAGGACGTCCAGTCTGAGTAACACTGATTAAGTGAGTAACAGTGATTTTGAAAGCCTGACGGACGCCAAGTCACTACAGAGCAGTTTGTAATACTATAAGCCAGGGTTTTACGACTGGGGAAGGTGGCGTACAGAAAAAACTGCATCAAGCGGTAATTTGTATTGCTTCATACACACCTCCAGGTGTGAATTGTCCAGGTCTCTCTCTCTCTTGACTTATAGATAAACAGGATAATAGTAGCCTTATAATAACACTCAATAATTGTTTTAATTGTGTTCATGTTGGTTGTTTTAGTTTTGAGGAAGAGGGGTTATTTTGTGGTTTCCCCTGACAATTTAAAAGAGTTTTTTTGTGAGTTGACTTACACGACCTGTGTGGTTGTGTCAATCTTTCAGTCCACGTTTTCTGTGGCTATTTTTCAGTCATAGTTTTGTTTTCTGGCACAGGAAGATTAAACGTTTTTCCAACCACAAAAAATCTGTCACCTCAACCACACCTATATGAATCACCATCTAAACAACAAGATATGTTGGAATTTCCATAATAAGACAAAGACCTTTTGTAGATATATTATATAAAAGTGCAACCTGGCAATAGCAATAGCTACTCCATACCTGTAGGTATTTTTGACTGATATAGATGAAGTTATGGTACTGCAGTTTGGCCTCCTTTTTATTCAGTAATCCAAGCTTGGGCGTTCTGACTGCATTTGGCTACTCTGAGAGTTCGGTGTGAACCTGACCTGCACTTGGGATTTAGTTAGCATTGTTAGAGTAGAGTGCTGTGCACTGGGGTTCGATAACAGCCGAGCTTCCTCAGAAAACAGAGGATGCCCTATGGTCTGGCGAGCTGTGGAGCCTCGAGGCCTGAGAGCCGCTTGTAGGTTACTGCTGTCGTAACACGATCGCCCTCAGCCAAATCAGGGCTGACTGGCAATGACCTGGCAGAGAGTGACTTCACCTTCCCTTGGCTTCCCTCAGCTGACTATCCAAAACACAACCTCTGAACTCAGGGTTGTAACGGAGACTTCCTGCCAGGGACTTCTGTTCTCACTTGGAGTCTCTTGATGCCAAAGAAGCGGAGGGCACCTTCCTGAACTTGTCTCACTTTCACCACATGAATACATTGCAGCTGTGTTAGGGTCAAGGACCTTCGCAATGTAGCAAAGTAGGATGTTTCCTATTCATACTTGTACCTCCTGTAGTAGCACATCAGGTCTGTGAGAAAGAGGAGGTAGCTTCCTTCTATTGTGGCATTCAGACGCTCAGCAGCATTTGAGGAAGTAAGTCTGAGTCATAGAGGCTCCTTCATATAAACACAGATAAACACTGCATCAAATCTGTGCGGGCGCTCACAGAGAGCATAAGGAGACTGGCTGCAAGACAGACTCAAAGTTAAACCTCATCTGAACTGCTTTCATGTGAAATTGATTTGGTGGGGAAGCCAAACTAAAGCTCAAACTTGCTGGAGAGAGACAATTGAATTTCCTGGTACATATTACTTTTGTTTCCCCACTATATCAAATCTTCTCTCGGCCTCAGCAGAAACACTTAATGGACAATTTGCTGCCTCCCACACACGGCTCAAACGGCTGGACGGAGAGGCTCGGACAATGTCACTTATCTTGCACTGATAACTAGCAGCGTCAAAAATAGGGAGGGGTCAAAGGTCAGAACACACACATAAATGACACAGAGAGAGTGCGAGAAATAAAGATGGAGAGGCTGAAAGAGAATGAGCGGAGTGGAGGGAGACACAATCATTATTCCCACAGATAAACACAAATGGAAAGAGACAAAGTGTTCCACTAATGCTTCATCATGATAAAGTGCTTCATAAATTCATCTGAGCCTTGCAGGTAGACAGCTTCTAATCCATCGCAGGGATCCCTTTGGGCCTAATGATGTGATGATATGTGCAGACAGCATATTTCATCCCCGCAGCTAGGCTGATGTGTGAAGCCCTGGGCTTTCCCATGTGGATCCACTCAGTCTCCACAACTGACAGTGGAGATAGAGAGAAGAAGAAAAAAAAAGTGAAAGAGATAGGGCTGCCGAGCGAGGGTTTGTTTCAAAACAAAGCCGAGTTTACCCTGAGAGCTGAGGTTTTACAACTGCCCTGCAGCAGCTGTGTGGTATACTGTGAAAACCCTGCTGTGCCATGGGCTGAGGTGAACAATGATGCCATGAAATTTGTGATTTAGACTTAAGAATTGGTTAAGGACATCATTTCTGCTGGGGATAGGCAGGGCTGATTCTCTTACTCAAGTCTCCGAATGTTATTCTTACTGCAGCCACCACAGTCCAGATGAGAGATCTGAGCTGATAAAAATGTTGACACATTCATCTGAGACGCCTTCAATTATTACTGTGTGCTCAAAGCAACAAGCTTAATGAGCAGCAGCGAGCAGAGCTGCGAGTGCTTTGCAGACTTTGTTTGCCCTGCGTGTTGCCACTTAGGCAGGCCTGTTGCTGTTAAGGCAGTATGCAGCCTGAAATTAATACCTGTAGACACGACTCAGGGCTTTATCTTGTGTGTCCCATGTTTTCTGGGTTAAAAAAAACATTGAATTTCTATTTCAATTTACAGTTAATTTAGTCATAAAAAGATGTTAGAACTGAACATCAGTCAAAAATGAGACAGTGAGGCTTTGTAGAGAAGATGCAAATAGAGAAATCTATCAGAAACTATTAGACAGGTATCAGATAGATAGAGAGAAACTAAAAATAATATTAGGTAGGGTTACAATGCAGAGGTTTACATTTCTATTTTTTTGTTGCTAACACTGTTACGCAAAAACACAATAACCAATTTTAATAATTTATGAAGAATTTGAATTATTTGCCCCCTTTTGAAACCAAACCTATGCCCTTGTGAAGAGTCATGGAAAGTGAGATTGTGAGAAACAGCTGATGAGAGAGAAAATGACAAAGAAGAAGAAAGGATGTGGGACAGAGGAGACACAGAGGGACAATGGGACTGATTAAAGCAAAAAAAAAACAACAACAAAAAAAACAAAACAGGAAATAGTGTGTCGCTGTGTATTTGTAAACTGGAGGCACGATTTTAAACTTGATTCAGCAGCACATAGGGGGCAGAGCGGGGATGCCAAAAGAGGAGTGATACAATCCCCCTTTTTGTCGAGTTGAAGAGAAAATAAGAAATAAAGTACAGAGTGTAAACAGTAAGCGCTCTGATGTCACTGGAGAGATTTCTAATCAATATGTCTGCTGCTGTTTTTAGCAAGGGCTCCTGGCTCAGTTGGATAAGAGAGCTGGAGCAGCCTTGAGAATAACGATGACATACTCTCTGTGCCTCATGTGGAGAGACAAAGTGGAGCTGAGCTCTAATCTCCACCTGTGTGAGTCTCTGACGTGCCTCATTTTTCAGAGGACATGCTTTATGGCTCTCCATAGTCAGCTGCATCTGACATGTTGCCAAAGCAAATGACCCGACCCAGGAGAATCTAGGTGTCTGCCTAGTCCAGATTAAAATGTCCAAATTAACCAGCAATGCTGTGATCCGATACTTCAGAACAATAAAACGGCAGTATCCCAAATTAGAAATCTAAAGACAACAACTTTTACTCAAAGCCCTACCGCTGATGTGCTTACTTTGGCTGCAGCGGTGCACAACCTTTGTCTTTGATCTTGCATGGTGTGCTCAGCCTCTCCCTATCTCACCTCACTCTGTCTCTCTTTGTGAGCCTGCCACTTCCCTCTCCCCCCTCCTCCTCTCATTTCCTCCCGGGCCCAGGAGGCCGCGGGTGTGCTCACTCGTTGTCGGTCTCCTGGGAGGATGAGGGGGAGGTGTTTACATGGTTGGAGCTGCTCTCCTGTGTCCTCATCACTGACTTCTCTGAAATCGTTGCATAGTCGGACCGCATTGCAAACAATAACAAAATAAAAACTATATTGTTTTAATATACAGTATATGGTAATAATGTAATTATAATATAATTAATAATTAGTTAACAGTGGAACCATAGAAAATGAATTCAACTTAAAATTGCCAGCATGCATGCAGAACTATTTTTGAGTGCAATAATGGATCATATTGTTACAAAATGGAATGCATGTTGAAAATATAAAAAGTTCTCATAGCTGACATTTGACACTAGTAAAAAAAAGCTGAATTTCAAATTTGAAAACTTACCACTATTATCTATCAAATGGTGGCTGCCAAATGTAGCTTGTGAACCTACACAAATGAAGAACTGTTTTCCTTTCATTTTAATGATTTTAATGGGTGCAAAAGTATTCAGTATTTACAGAGAGGCCAACAACAATAAACCATTTCTTTTTTTGAGGGACTGATATGTTCTTGTTTTCTTAAAGCTGTGATAATCTCGTGACCCCTAAGACTTTCTTCTGACCCTCCGGTGGGTCCAGACCACTGAACTGCCATAGTTGCACTTGCACAATAAAATTTTTCAAGCACAGACTGAGAAAATAGAAAAGGATGTCACAGTACCGCCCACACTGATTGATTGACAGGCAATGTCAACAAGTGCAGTGCAGATGCCCAAATGCTAAACAGCAAAATGGTGCTTTTAGTTATTTTGACCACACGGCTCAGTTTGAGTGTGTTGACTTGTGAAGTGTTCATTTAACTGCAGCAGAAGAATACCACAACACAACTCAACAATCACAGTGTTTATCAAAAGCAAACCTATATGTAAGAGGCTAAGGAGCTTCTGACAAAGTGTGCATGCATGACTCAAGACTGTGAGAAATCAAAAGCTCACTTTCACACAGCTAGCGAGGCAGAACCGCATAAAGCAAACACCAAAGTCTGCAAACTGGGTGAAACACACACACATCTTTGTGATTGAGAAATGAAAGGAGACAGATTAAAACTCTCTGTATGGCTCATTACCAGTGGGTTTATGGTGAAATAACTCAGCCATCTGATAAACTTGCGGTGATTGATTCAGAATTAGAAACGTATGCTCCCATGGAGGCTCGTGCAGACGGTTCGAGATTTCACTGGTTTTAAAAATGGCACTTGGAGAAAAAAAATATGAGCATATTGAAACAATCATACTTCAGTAGGTCGCAGCCGCCTGAGTGAGAATTTGGCCGTGCACCTGCGTATAATGCGATTTATGACTGCATTTGTATTGTGCTTCTTTAAATCACCTGTTGCCTGTCAGCTGTTACGTGGGATTTCAGAATTGTTTTCTTTTATTTATACGTAGAGGAACTGTGTTCTCTGTGTCCAAAAAGGGTTACCTCAGTGCAAGCTTTATTGTTCACTATCCATCACAGGGAGATGGCTCAGAGAGGCTCCTTCCTGTTTTTTAACGTGCATGTCTGCTTGTCAGTGGGTATCTGCACACCATGGCCTTCAGTTAACCTGTCTGTTTTGCTGTCATTTGCTAGCAAAGAATTTGTACTGTAGGAATGCCAAAACTGGTCAGTTGGTTGTTGGCCCAGTTTGGTGCGAGGAGCAGCCCGGCCTCGAGCATGGTTTTTACACTCTCCCTTGCTTCTTTTTTTAGTAGAAGAATGACACCACACTGGCACTAGTCTCTTGTGGATTGTTTTACAGCTTTGGAAAGCATGCTCTGATAACAGTAACAATTTCACTGATCCAGCGTCTTAGTGAGCTGGACAGAGGATTTTTGCAGGCTGCATCCTTACAGAAGTCACAGAAAAGGCACTAAATAGTATACTGAAGGTAACTAAATCCTCAAAAGATCTTGCGGCGCACAAGAACATGGCCTCTCTCTTTTCAACATCCCCGCCGAGCTCTAGCGATCTGACTCTGTACTGAAGCAGAGTGTGATCTGATTAACACTCTGTCTGCTGACCCCGAGAGCAGGGATTCACAGAGACCGAGGAGGAGGTCACCTCAGGGCACATCGTGGGCTTATTCACATAGGCCGGTCTGGAGGCAGGAGGGAGGCGAACTTGGCAAATGTTCCACTTATCTCGTTTCAAACACCCTCGACCTTGCTTTGATTTTCATACACACACAGACTTTCATCCATCTGGAGACTGTATAGTATTCAAGCAACCCAGGCTGCGTCAGAGTCAGAGATGGAGGCAAGGCTAATCTTTCAGGGATAGTAGGTAAGACATTCGCTGTCACCTGTAAATCACAGAAGCACATTTTCGCCTGCTTCTGTGCTTGCTGTTTCAAATCAAAGAGATTTAACAGTCGCTGGGGCTCAGGGAGCGAACCGGCCCTCTTGAATACCTTAACAGAAACAAGAGCCTGCTACTTTACTCTATGATGCAGTAAATCTAGCTGATTTAATTAAAACGTACATAACATTTTCATTCACACAGTGTTAAGGAGCCGAGCAGAGCTCCAACTCAAGCTCCCTGCAGATTTGACATGGCTGATTTACAACATGAGCAGAAAGAATTGTCTTGTCTTCTAAGCACTAGAAGGTCCAGTGGGTTTGAGGAGTCTAACAGAAGACTAAGTTGTCACTTTTAGGGCATAAAAACAATGGCACCACTTTCTAATAATGCACCCTTTATAAAGTGATTAATGGCTTTATTAACGGTTATTAAATAATTTACAACTGTTTTTTGATCACCTATGAGCTATTAATACCAAACAGAAGGGTATTAGAAATGTATACCAAAACCCTTAGATGGGAACCATTACTTTAGCAATAATAATCAATGTATTAATACTTAGTGAATGGTTATAGCACACTATAATGTAGTTATATATGCACATATAAGGATTTTGTAACTGGTGTTATAGTGACAGTTGCATTTAATTGAATTATTAACACTGTGTAGGCTAGCTGTAATTTAAACATTTATCAACTGTTTAAAGACATGAATCATTTAAAAGTGGGTTTTAAAACAGATTAAAATGTGTTCAGAATTACATTACAGTGTGTTATAAGGGGTAAAGTGATACCTTTAATCAATTTGAAGGTCTTAATCTACAAACATTTTTGAAGCTGGGATATTTTAGTGCATAACACAGCACAGCAGTTTGTTAAAAACATCATGGCCTTTCTTGAGCTAAAGACCTTAATTTTGAGGTTTGTGTAGCGCCACTGTATCCTTTCATCATTTAATCTCTCAATGTTTCACACTATAAAAAACGCTTACTGAGCGTGAAAGGATTTCCCTATTTGTTAGCGTGTTGTTTTGAGAGGAACTGAGCTCAGCGGAGTACAATCAGGAGAGTCGGGGGACCCGTTGAGGTTTATAACTGCCATGGGTCACATGTCAACAGTAGGACACTTACAGTTCAGTGGTTATGATCATTCCCTCCCCTGAAGTAAACCCATTCACCCACTGCTTGGTAAGTCTCTGCACTGCGAGCAGCCGCTGGTGGGAGAGGAAGAAAATATGATCTTTAACTTTGGTAGTGTTTATCTTTGTTTGACTTTTAGTGTTTGGGTTTTAGCGTTTTAGCTGTGAAAGGAGCACGTACTGTCCGTGTGTGTGTGTCTGTGTGTGTGTGTGAAGAACAGGGGCAGTGAGAGAAGCTGCCAGGGAAAATCACCAAGATCGCATGCTACTTTCTTCCACCTCAGATTTTCCCCTCTTTCTCTTAGTCTGTCTGTCTGTGTCAGTGTCTCCTTTATTTCTATGGCTGACCTGCTTCTTCTCATGCTCGCTGAATATTCCTGGATGTGAGGACATGAAGAGAATCTCCTGACCCAAAAAATCTCAAAACACTAAAAATACATCTCATGACTTATGGCTGTCCCTCCACTTTAGGCCCATAAGCTATGACACCAGATATCACACTAAAAAAGAATGCACAGATTCCCTCTTCCAGTTTCTGTTTCGGGAGAGACGTGAATTGAGGATGGCTCGTTTTAGACAAATTCATTATTTTGACAGTGGTTTTACTTTAACCTGCAGTAACACTACAACAGGACTTGTGCATTTGGTTTATAGTCTTGTGACGGATTCTACTGGGTCTATCACTCTTTCAAAGTTTATATCTGCACCTTTATTTCACTCTCTTTCCATCTTCATGCTTCCTCCTCCTCCTCTCTCTCTCTCTCTCTCTCTCTCTCTCTCTCTGTAGTTCTCTCTTTATGACCATCTCTCCCCTCTTCTTTCTGAGGTATCTGCACATGGACTCTGCCAAGAGTTGCAAAACCCAACGGCTTTCCCCATCCCTCCCAGCTGGATCAGACTTCTCTGTTGACATCCGTCGCTACAGGATACTATTTCACTGAGCTAACAGATTTCAGATGGGAAGCTGTTATTAAGTGGTCTGGGATGGAGACCTGCTCCTGTTTACTGATGCCACAGGTATTTACATCCCCTAAATACCAACTGAAAACACTAAAACTGCTAGGGGCAAGTATCTCAGTGTGGTTACTATGTTCCAAATGGAGGATCACATCTTTGAACTGCATTCAACTCTCTGTGACTGCCTTTTTGCCCTTGAGCAAGGCACCCCACAAGCTCCACGGATGTTGTCCAGAAGCTGATCCTGACCCCTTGACCTCCCAGCAGGGCGTCAAAAAAAGAAAAACGTGTCTTTACGCAAATCAGTGGTGCTTGTTTGGTGTTTAGTATTAGTCTGGACTGTACAAGTTTTCCATGTGCTCATATTTTTAATGCCAGGAGGAAATATCCCAGATTCAAGTCAAATTTATGGTTTCTGTGACTGTGGAGTGTTTGTGGTGTTCGCAGCAATATCAGTTGTTCCCACAGGGGAACAGTGTTTTATGGTAAAAGCAGTAGTGGTGTAACGTCTGCAGGGATTACAGACTGTTCTTTAAATCACAAACAAACCAACATAGTAACCCTTTGTACACCTGATGCAGAAAATAGCATAAATTGACCATTAAATCAAAAAAATTTTAAAAAAGAAGCCATAAAGTAAGCAGATAAGACCTTGGATCATGCTTAAATACAACCTTAACCAAGGCACAGATAACGACCTAACAGCCTGTCAGAGCAGTCAACCACACTGACATTTGTCATATTATGATTCAGTAATGAGAGTGTCTGGCGTGAGGTGGTAGCTCCATGATCACAGATGTACACAGGAAGCTTCCAGCCAAGCCACAGGCCCTGTCTGAGTCCTGACCCGCTGTGATCCGTGTGGCTCGGTGGCTTTTCAACGCGTGTTTCCTAAACCTCAGAATGTGAGCCACACGAACTGAGCCTCTAAACCGCTGTGTCAGGAGAAACTATAAGAAATACATGACGCATGATGAACTGAAGGAATAAAGCTTTAACGAATAGGCTCAAAGCTTGTCTAGAGAAGGAAGCATGTAGTCCATATGTAGTTCATTTGAAGTCCATGAAGTCCATTTTACTCTAACCCCATACAAAGCTCATATAGTGTGTCCACTTTTTACACAGCTTGCAAAAAATGGAAGAAAATAAGACACAAATCTTCACAGTAGCAAATCTGTATCACACATTTCTGACATTTAGGCAAAATAACCCAGAAAATCTGAATCTAAGTCCCCCATCTAAATGTGTTCGTGTATCAGATCCCAGACACAAAAAAGCCCCAATTTGTTTAGATAATTTAGCTGCAGTTTTTCAGCAGACACATTCTTTCTCAGTGACTGTGGATATTATGACGGAGCGACTGAAACCAGACCAGTACCTCTGGCTCGCACACGCACGCATGAAAGCCAGAGCGCTGCGGTAATGAATGGATTGAATTCTTACAGATTCATCTTGCTGCACTTATCAAAACTAATAATATTCCCAATGGTTTTACACAGAGCTAAAAATCAAAGCGCTAATACTGTGACCCTATTGCCACTGTCATATGTAACCACTTAGATCCAATTATTTGCTAAACTGCAAGCAATCTCCCTTGGACAATAGTGTCTATAATTGAGCGGGGTTCATGATATGTGTTACAAAAAAAATAAAACATAAAAAAACATTATTCTGATCACAACCAGGAATCTAAAGGCTCTTATGTTCAGCCAATGGGACAGAGATAAAAGAGATGTAAGAGGAAACAGAGGGCGCTAAGGTAATCCAGAGAACTTCCACTCAACTGCGAAGGTATTCCTCTTCTATTGCGGAGACGCCATGGTAATCTCTGGGTTCCATTACTGTGCTTCCATTGTAACTTCCACACTTTATATTACAAACTAACGTTGTGTTTAAGCAGACTGTTATCTGCTTTACAAGAGTGACTGCAAGTTTCCAAATGTGTGCGGCTACAGGGTATAAAGAGTTTTTTTCACCGCCAATTCTGGCTATGCTGCTCTTTTCCAATGTTATACGACTACAATTAACAAGTTTGTAAGATCAAGTAATAAATTTGCGTCTTTCAGTAAAATTGTATGAGCTAATTGATCAATTAATATTGTGCCCAACTTCCGCAGCAACCAGTTCAACATAGATCTTCACAGTTGCTACTACGCACACCCCTTCAAGTACTTGGTGAAGTCTGTAATATCTGATAATGGGTAATAAGAGAGCCACAGCTGCTCAGTTCACACAGTAAAAGTAATGGTTTTTGATCCTAATGAGGAGAAATTGAATCAAATCTATTGCTGATCCCAAAAGTGTAGTTGTTGATCCATAGCTTAGGCGGTCAATGACTCTAAAAGGCCAATCATAGGGTGCAGCCGCCTATTAATTTTTCCTAGGACTATAAAACGTCTCCACTGGGCCCAAACTTTTACTTATACCTCAACATGTCAAGAGCTTCCAGGAAAACCGGATTCCTGATATGAGAATGTGGCAATGACAACAATAGTAAAAAAAAAAAAAAATCCTCTTTGTAGTTATAAATAATAGAAAAGCCATCACCCTTCTTCTGGCACCCGTCAATATCACTATGTCTAGAAGGAGACTATGTTCTTGGCATTGCACTTAACCACAAGACAGCCTTTCTTTCTGCACACTATTAGCTGGAGCTTGACCTGCTCCCAACAGGCCAGAGGGTCAGAGGTGGATTGTTGTGAAAGCACAGGCTGTCACTGGCTCTTACAGTGCCTCCACATCTCGCTGACTCTACTAACCCAAAGAGACGCACACACACACACAAATACATACTGTCTAAACACACCAGAGCAGCTCCTGCTTTAGTGAGTCCCATTAGACACTTCAACTTCCACGTTAATGAACACCCCCCAACCACCAAATCCTCTCTCTCTTCTGCCCCCTTCCCATCCCAGAGCCAGCCTTGCGGCACACTCCAATGTTAGCGACTCAGCATGTTTTCAGCGCGGTACGGACGCGCTCTCAATCATCATTAGGGGTTTTGCGGAGTCCTAGGGTCTGGGCAACTTGCCAGGATGTGTAAAAGTTTCCATGAGGAAAGCCTTGAGTTGCCTTCAGAAGCGTCGGCGGTGGACGGAGATCCTCAGGAAGGGTTAGAATGCCTTTTTTGTTGCCGGAGGGAGGGAAGGAGGAAAGAAGGACCGACAACAATTCTGTTTTCAGTTTGAGAAAACAAGCCTAGTAGTTTCAAATGCACAAACCTTGAATTGGGGAGGAAACAATCACAAGGAAAACTACCCTGTAACACGAGGCAATCAGAGCACATATGTCAAATGTCAGAAATCGGCTGTGGCTGCTTTGCACTGTGTGTTTTTCTTATTTTGGGGAATAAGGGCCCTCTGTTTCCCAGAGAGGCAGCTGGTAGAAATCTGGCCCTCTGATTAGCACTAGTTCCTTTGCTGTGTGCTGCATTCAGCTACATTTCATGATATCACCCATCACAAGAGCAGCTAATGAGACAGGACACACGGCAGCAGCCTCACAGGAACAAACGCCTAGCCCAGCCAGCACACTACTCCTGCTCTACACAGACTTGTACACATCCACAGAAAAATACCTATAAACACCAGAAATAGGCTTCTAAGTGGAGGGTTTTCAATAAGTAATGTGGCTTCATTTTCCACATTGTGTTAAAAAAGCCAAGTTTAAGATCAAAAGTGCACTTGTGTGTTTGTGTTTGTGTATATGCATGTTGATGTGTGTCAGTGGTTGCTTGAGACAAGAGGGGGTATGATATCACCAGAACTGCTCCTTCAGACGTGTGACAAAGCATGCCGTCATTTTAGCATTTCTTTTTTTGGCCTAATTAGTATGGCTAACAAGGCAAAAGTAAATGCTGCAGACCGTGTTTTTCATCAATTCTATTGTTATACACACTGATGTCATTTGACTGGCGTTTTTCCCACAGTCATGTGCCTTGTAAAGTACAGATAGTGGGCTGTGAGTCAACATCAAATGTCTGAAAACGGTTATATGCGTTGTTTACGACAGTGATTCAACAATGCAACAAGGCAGAGTTGTCCAGTCCAGTTGTCCTATGCTTGCTTCCCTTCGGTAAAACGTGCTGATCTGCTGCTTGATTCCAGGTATGAGGAGTGAGGCTGAAGCAGGTGAGAGCCAACATGCCACTGAGTAACAAAAATGACTGCTCCAATCTGACTGCCAACTGGACTCTTCCCATAAAACCTAACTTGCAGACACCAGAATCATCGCCTCATGTCTCACGCTGTAGTTAGTACACTTTTATCGCAGCAGAGGGAAGAGTTTAGCACATTACAATGGAGTGTGTGTATGGCAGCCATGGGGGTTTACATCTCAGACTCCCTCCATGCTAACCAAGCTCCTCGCGGTACAGTAGCTCACCGTTGATAAGTTGAGTGATTTCTCAGGGGCTGCATAAAACCTGGGCCCGGCCAGAGAGACACATTTCCTCTGGCTGATGAGAGTCGGAGGCCTCAGCATTCGAGCGTGGGAGGCTCTCCACTCTTGGGGAAGATCAAGTGTGCTCCCGCAGACTCCAAATCACCGGCCCCCAATTGCTGGGGAGGAACGCTACTCTACATGGCTGGCGTTAAATCACTGCTGCTGTGGTGAGGTCATCCGCTTGTCTTCCCTCTCTAATGGAGCGCTCAGCTCGCTAACACACGGTGGTAATGCGTTCGGACGGGGAGCGGGACGCCTTGTGAGCTGCCTTCCGATCTTATTTACTTTAGCTTAGGGCTCATTTGAGGGGTTTGGGATAGGGCCGTGCCGACGAGCAGTAGATGCCTTTGGAGTATGCTGTTACCACCACACACTTACAGGGACTCCAGGAGCTCACCACAGATGCTAGCACAGACGTTAGGTGATGCAAAATGGCAGCACATTGAGGTTTTTCAAGGGGCTGCCTCACTGTCCTCGGTCAATCAATACACATTCCTGTGCGTCCCTAATGCAACTGTAATCACTGGCTGAATACAATTGGCCAGAAAGATTGAGCCTGCTAAAGTGACAGTGGATGGAGTAGTGGGGAAGAGAAACAAGGTTACATGATTTCACCTTAGCACTGCTATGCACATTTGGTATATCCTCATACTGTTGGTGTAAAAGGACTCCTTGCCAACCTTATTACAAAATGCAAAATAAAGCTACAGTTTCACTTTATTCAATTAAGGCTGAAATGAAAGCCTCTGCCTGCCATAACTATTGAAAACAGTCCGAAAGAATTTCAAATGAGCAGTTTTGTTTCAAATTAGATTTCCAGAGCATCCGGCATTGCTATGCGAAAAGAAAAGAAGAAAAAGGAAAGAGAAAAGATGAAAAAAAAGTTTGAAATCAGTTTATATAGTTGATAACAGACAGACATCCCCCTGTCTCTGTATGGTGTGTTTATGAGGTGAGGACTAATGGGACTCATCAGGACTGACAGATGTGCTGACAACTGCATTTCAACTCAATTACAGTTCCACAGCAAAACTCCCCTGGTCCCCTCATGCCTATCACCCTTCTACTCCCAGAGCTGTTGAGTGAAGTGTGCACACACTCATGCATGAACACAGGAAGGGTGATATTCCTGAGTTCAATGTGGAGTTGCCCCCCCCCCCCCC
>NW_023339807.1:6449194-6458174 GCF_004916995.1 Morone saxatilis
CCCATTAGGATGCAGGGGGATTTTTACAATTCAAACTGGCACAATGCCATTGATGTGTCATATGAATATACCGTATATAATAACAACAAGTGGAGCCTCTGCTAACACAGATAACAGGTTGGTGACCTGAGAGACATATTGTGGGATGGACACAGGAGGCAATAAACTCAACCATATGGTCCCTTGGGTGTGACTGGTTTCATTGCCAGAGGGAGACCAGTGACCCCACAGCCTCCCCTGATGACGACAGCCGCATGGTGTCAGCTCCAGGGGGAAAAGACGGGAAAACAAAGCCTCGCCTCCCGCCTCCCACCATCCCTCCCAGAAAGATGGCGGCGGGGGGGAAATGGCTAGGTTCAGGAAACCCCTACCCATTGTTTTGCTTCCTTCATTAGTCGTTGTGTCAACAGTTTGGTTCGCTACGCGTGTGCCACTGTTTTTGTTCTGCTGCACCGCCGGCTGACCTCAGTGCTCTGATGTTTTGACAGATTGTTTCAAAATCCCATCAAGGCAATTTACTGTTTTAAAGTAAAGCAGCCACTTGGACAACATAAGCCGGACGACATGTAACACCAAAAGCAAATAAATCTGCCGGGTCTAAAATTAAACAAATCTGACGTAAATCTGCTGCCACAACTTCATGAGGAAATACTGAGAGGTGCAGCAGGGTGCGGCTATGTGTGGGGGCTTGCAGATAAGCAAAAGGTGTTAAATAAATGTAATGTGCTACGTAAACAGACAGTTTTGGCATGGACAGAGAGCTTGTGCCATGCTTTTATCTAGAACAACAAAATGCCTCTCGTTATTGGAATGATTATCAAATGGAAACTTGCAGAAAGTGTATGTACACCTTGTTTCTCGTCACTCACCATCATCTAGGTACATCTGGTCCAGTTCCTGGGGCTCCTGTTTGACGGTGATGGCCATCGAAGGGGGGCTGGCATCCTCAGGTAACAGGCTGGGTGAGCTGGTTGCTGCCTGAGCCTGACTGGGGCTGTAGGCCTGAACGAATGGGCTCTCCGCAGTCCCACCGGGGGTGGAAGGGTGGGATACCGGGGAGGATGACGGACTGCTGTTGGTATAGATAGGGTGGTAACCGTGCGGCCCTGGGCTGTTGAGGTGGTTGGGGCTGCCCTGGGAATGGAGCATCCCTAGGGAAGAACTGTGGTCTGGCGACGCTGGGTGGTCGAGGTTGGGGCAGCCAGGGCTCTCCTGGATGGGGGGCACCATGGTGCCTGGTGGTGTCGCATGGGTGGGGCTGTTGGGGAGGCACTTGCTGTATGCCACGGGGGACAGGTCATGCAGGGTGGGGCTGGAGCTGGGGGACGATGATGGCATGGCAGCATGGCGAGGCGGGCAGGGAGGGTAGCCACCAACCAGGCAGGCATCAGGATCGGCTACAGGCATGATGGGAGTGAGCCTGGGCTGGCTGTAATAGGGCTTTGAATGCATGGGCAGTCTTGCAGTCCCCAGAGAATCATATTCATCACTGGGTTCTGTCTTTATTATCGGCACTGGGGGGAAAAAAAAAGTAGAAAGAAAGGTGGAGATATTAAAAAACGTGCAGGGAATCCACGTGGCGCAATGAGTGCACGAGTGAGACTCAGTAAAGCAGTGAGCAGGCACAATTGTGGCCGCGGTACCCTCCATAATCCAAACAAACAACCACCAGTGGATATGGGCTCGGTGTCAACTTGGCTGAGCTCTCTAACAGAGAAACCCTCACGCCTCCCAACCGCCACCCCTCTTTTACCACACCATGAAAAAAAAGCAAAAGAATAGGGGGGAAAGAAAAATGGATGAGTCATCAGTGTGGAAAGCCACAGCTGGCTCTAATAATGAATAAGACCTATTTTCTTTGGACTCTCCTCCAGCTCTGATATCCAATAAAAGACTACTTTAAAGCGCCGGGCTGCTGCTGTTGCTGCTGCTGCTGCTGCTGCTGCTCAAGGAGCCCTGGATCCCTAGGTTTCCTCCACACTGTAGCAGTAATTGTTTCTCCCAGGACCAAAAGATAGAGGGAGAGAGTGAAAAAAAGGAGATGATTTGATTTTGATTAGGCCGCCTGAGCTCCTTAAGAGGCTGTAGAGCTGTGCCTGTGGTTTCAGGAGCTTCAGGCCTCAGCTAATGCAGGAGAGTGCAGTGACCCCCACTTGATCATCCTGCCTCCTCTCTTCAAATTTCTAATCCAGTGCAGGCCGTCTGCAAGGTTTCCTGACTAGCTCTGACTGACAGGTATGACAAGCTTCCGATACACCGTCAACAGTAGTCACTGAAAACAACTTTCTATTAATTAAACATTTAAAAAAGAACTGTATGGCTTGAGTTGAGAGATACAGTATATCTACATTAAATAAACCTCACTGGTGAGTTATTATGCAATATGCGCAGACTGTTCCAGCACAAAACTAATAGGGCAATGTTAAGATACCCAGATGCATAGCAAAGGCTGCTGAGTCACAATGGACACACTGTTTCTATTTCTACACATTGTTAAAATGTGTTAATGGGTGTGGTGAGCATTTGATGCCAACCATTAAGAGTTTTTGGCTTAACTGGCTCCAAGTGACATTTACTCAGAGGCGTACAGATGTCAATATGAATAAGATGTCTGTGTAAACTGTGTTTGCATTTGTACACAGTAGAACCTTTGAAAGATAGTCAAAGCAAAGGGTACAAAGAAAATTTATGAAGCGTTGGAGTGTCATATGAAAAGCAGGCTGTTTTTCCAAAGTGTTATTTTTTTTGTGGAGTTGAATTTGAAAAGACATGAATCGCGCCTGTAGCCTCTGGGGTGCTGAACTGCGATGCAGAGATAACGCAGGGCAGGGAGTACATTTACGTCAGCCCTGTCTGCTTTCAGAGCCCAGGGACCAGGCCTGGTGTCTGAGGGAGCATCGGAAGGCGAGTCCCATGATGCACGGGCCTCCTCTCCACAGCCTTGGGAATAACAAGCAAGTCACATGGTGCACACTACATCCATGTCACTTCCCTCAGTGACTCTCTTTCTCTTCCATGCCTTTTCTTCAGTGTGGCAGAAAGTACGATGTCAAGAGTTGTCATGTGAATATGTCTTAAGCAAATTTGATCATTTTCAGATTTGAGCTTCAATTCAGTAACTGCCTTGTCATCTGGGAGCTGAAACATATTTATTTTACTTTCTGCCTCATGGAGTCTTTTTTAAAGTTCTGCTAAATTAAGTCAGAACATTAAGTTATCATCAAGCATGATGGATCCTGAAAACTGAGTTACTGTATGTGTATGTTATATTTTCCTTCAGCAGCAACATTTTTTTAAAGATGTCATGGTTTTGAGGTTGTACTTATTCCAATTCCAAAAGAAGTAAGAAGTTAATTTTGAACTGTGCAAAGCACACTCAGCCTTGACGATTTATACTCCAGAAAATCAGAGGAATGAAAGAGACAAATTGTCTAATGTTTGTTATTATGGCTTTATCTGGATGCACTTCTCAAGATTAAACAAATCTAATGTAGCAAGTCACAAGATTTCCTGCCTGTGACCATAACCAACATGAGGATTTTATTCAGGGAAATGGGGTGAATCAGCAGTAGCTCAGAAGTGAAGGGATGCTGTTGTGCTTTGCAGACACAATTTATAATCCAACAAGAGAAGACAGGTGTGTTTTTAAAGAGGAGTTTGGTTTATTGCAGTTTATGGTTTTCATTCCCAGTGAGGTCATTTGTCAGCATTATTTTCCTGTATGCCTTCTGACTATGAGCAAGACTGGTGAAACAGGAAATCAAATCACCTTGGTTTGAATGGCCATTCTTTAAAGTTTCAAAAAAAAAATTTCAAGCTTTTTCTTCCTCAGCTACAGATACAAATAGTGGTCTCCCCCCAGCTCCATCCATCTGTGTGTCTCCATTCCACTTTGTACATGAGCTGAGAAAACAGATTCACCAGGCGAGTCCCAACTTCAGCTGGCTTTTATTTCCTCCCAACCTGTGGGTTATGGCCCACAGACAGTTGATGTTCTGCACATGGTTTTTCTCTCCATCTCTGGCAGTTTCCCCCCTGTCTGCTCGTATTAAACTGATCAGGCCTGATCTGGGTATTTTATTGAGCACTTGTTTCCTCTAAAGGGAATGGGCGTCGGGACATAGATGTGTGTTGTCTGTGCCTGTATCAGTGTATTTGATTAGGAAGGGCAAGCATCCAGGGCTTATGTAGATTTGTAAACTAACTTCCAAAGGAGACCCTCTCTACCTGTAGCCATCGGGAAAGAAGGAATTTTAAGGCTCTCATTCTCATTTACAATACTTGTTGGCTGGAATATGACATTATCATGCCCAAGAATTAGGGATATCTTGCTGCAAAAATGCTGAACTCATCTTGTTCTAACCTAACGGCATGAATCTGCAGTGACATTTAACATGGAGCAGGTGGTAGTTCATTAACTCAAAGGTACCTGGTGCACCATGTCCCACTGTGTAGGCAATCTGGTCACCTTGTATACTGTGGGCTTTAGTGTACCGTAGGTGAGTCTGACAAAGCCCAAAGCTGTAGACATGACAGAAACAGTTCAGTCTTTGTCCAATTTTTGGAAAAACATGACTGTGCAAATATTTACAAAAAAAAAGAACAATGTGTGGTTCATCAACTTTTCCTGTATGTGTCACAGAACATGTTTCTGTCTTTCCCCTCTCCAACTCCAACCACAAACCAATGCAGCAGGGGGGGAGTGAGCACCCGTTTGCGTTAAGAATAGAACTTGATATTACAGAGGAATCTCCAAATGGCCTGTAAAAATAAAGGGGTTCCGAGAAGTTCTTCGCTCCAGCTTCAGCCATTGCCAACACTTTTTTTTTTTTGGCGTTTGTTGTTTAATGTGGTTGGTGAAAACTGTTTCTTATTTGAAGAGCAACACGTCACGTCCCTACTCACGCAAGAATGATTGGAAAGGAGCTTGGAAAAGCGAGGCTCATTCCCGGAGCCAGACAAGGACATTTGTGCTGTATGTACATCTCAACATCACAGATGAGCACTTAGGCTTGACGAGCCAACCACAAATGCTGCTGATGGTATATCTCAACAGCAAATGTCATCTTTATCCACTGCCTGAAGGCAGCTTTACCTCATATTGATTCACTTATGAGTAGTAAAAACTCTACATAATTTGCTTAAATGTTGTTTATTTTTTATGTATTTAACTTTGATAAATTCTTTAAAATGTAACCTTTATGTTTCTGGAAAGCTAAGGGTGAAGTTCGTTGGTTCACTGAAGCCCAACTGTAGGATTGCTTTGCTTCTAAATACTCTTGACCTATGTGCTAATGACAGATTTCGAAGGGGATGTTTCTGAATGGCTCAAATCCTGTTTGAACGTTCACAATGCATTGTTATGGCAATATTTCAACAGGTCTACAGCACTGTTGTACTCATATCACTGAGACTTATCTTCATCTATCAGCTAGTCAGAGTGAGAGTAGCTATGACTCCGCTAAAGAATCTGACAATAACATTTAATTTCAGCAAGGATGCAGGAGAAAAGATAAAAATCTGTTTACACATCTGAAACAATATAGTTTCTGAGAGCTGAGAGGAACATACAGCATAGTGAAACTTTTTTTTTCTTCATCAGTGTAGTTCTTCAAATGCAAGCATTGGTGTTCAGCCACAGTAGGTACCAACCACATTTGCATCAGTGTCAAAAAATAACAAGATGGTCACATGATCTGAATGGAAAATAAAGGTGGTTTTCACTAGCATCTGTGTCCCAGAGAGTGTTTGCTTCATCCTTCCGCTGTTTCAAACAAGTCAGGCTATTTTCAGGGTTGGGTTTGCTTTTTATAGCTGAGCAGACACCAGAGTGTGAAAAGAAATGTTCTCTCTAAACAACGTCAGTGACCACAACTGCGCTTGAAGTGGGACCGCGCGCCGGAAGAGTCTTTTCATACGAGCAAGCAAAAAAAAGTGTTGACAACAGTGTGTGTGTACGTGTGTGTGGGTGTCCTCCTCCCCCAGCCCACCCCGAGTACCTGGCCACAGTGTTAGTTGTTTCTCTCAGTGTTGACACACACACTGAAACCCTCAAAAGCAAACAGCCTCACTAGGATTTCCTCACTCTTTGTTGCTGTATTGATACTGTGAATGTATTACAGTCATCATTGCCACAGAGGGTCTGTTTACACTGATTATAACCTTTATATGGTATTCTTTGTGAATGTTTAACAGTCAGTGAGCACTGATTAGTCACTGTATGCCAGCACGTATAGCATCATGAATGAGAATTCAAAAACATACATTTTGCCAGCATTTACATTTTTTTCTACATTTACAACTACAGCTGTGGTGCTCAAACTCTGTAATGATAAATTAGACTGTAAAATCTTATTCACAATGTATAGCAAGTGTCAATGGAAGTTGCAACTCTGCTTGTGATTCTAAGGCTGGCAGGTTTCCTCATTAAAATTAGATGACTTCTGCACCCAGACCAGTTCTGTCTCAGCTATCCAGCACAGTTGTAATATTAGACTTAATATGCTATGGATTGCCTCTTTGATTTAAATACTGAATATTTGTTTTTAGAAATATGCTAAGCTGTATGCTTTAATGTGTGTCTTCAAAAGTGTGGTTAATCTCAAAATAGAACACAATAGCTTGCGATTCGTGGTCTCTTTGACTGTAACACTTGAGTGAGTTAATTATGCTCCTTTGAGAAGGCATTGGCCCTGCTTGTGTGGTCCACAATGTACTTGTGGTTTACTTGGCAGCAAAAGTGGGAACAGAACAAGTCATCTTTTAATTAGAGCTGTGTTTATGCTCAGGGAAATTACTTAGAGATGCATAGTCGAGGCTGATAAGCCTGCTACATATCTTTCTCTCTCTTTCTCCATGGAAGTACAGTATATGAAATGGATATGCTATATATGGCCACAGTTTGTCTGCCCAGCACTGGTCCAGTTATAATGCACTCGTTCATCATATAATCAGGCATCTCCAAATAGGGCCCTGCTCTACTTTCTCTCAGAGCCTCATCCAAAATCCCAATCACTTATCTCCTGTGGCCGTAAATACATCTGCTGATAATCTAAATGTCACATCTTATTAACAGCTGTGGACTCAAAACGCAGAGCATGCTATCCCAGCAGCATTAGACCCATTAGACACTGATCAATGAAAACAAGATACCATTGTTTTGATCTAATGGATTTCACTGGTTATCACGAGGGAGAGGCAGGTCTTATAAATGGAAGGTTGCTGGTTGGAATCCCTAAACCAGCTGGGACAATGTGTGTGAGGGAAATCAGTGAGAGTTGGAGCATCACAAAACCCGCTTCAGCAACTATGGTTCAGCTGCCAGAAAAGCTGTGTAGTGCCTTACGAAAGGTACTAAATTCCCGCCTGCTTCAGTAAAGCAGCCCAACAGCTAACAGTAAAGAACTTTGTCACTATAAATGGGAAGCATTGTTTTGCTGAAAGAAGAGCTAACATGCTTAGTCAACCTTCTCTGGATACATAAAGATAAAATAACAGTATTCTAGCCGGATGGTTGACAGTGATACCAAAGCTAATATTTCACCTGCGCCCATTGTGAAAAGTCAATAGCTCACAATATAATTTTGAGGCTGAACTTTTCTCTAAACTCTCGGTGATACATTCTTCAAATTCCAATGTGAAAGCCATCTATAAACACTGAGGCCAGGGACACATGATAAACACAGAGAGAAGTATTCCTTGGTTTTCAGGTTGCTACATGAATGACAGGGCAAAGCACTGCCTGGTAGATGCACGTGTATGTGTGTGTGTGTGCATGTGTAGCTGTGAGTCCGTGGGTGCTTTGGTGATCCAGGAGGGCATTGTGTGAGGTGAGGTGTGAAAGTCAGGTCGCCCAGGGGGATTGACTTCTCTACATCAACAGCTCTTGGAGGCTCTGTCACTCAGCAGGTACACCTCATCGCTGGGGAACGCGGTCTCACTACAGAATAAACACACCTCACATCTTCTGCTCTCACTCACAGGCTGGCAGCCATGTGGTGTGTAGGCATAATGACAAAAACGCAGACCAAAAGCTGGCCACAAATTTCACATGGCATGTTGACGTCTGCGGTAAACTATAGTAGAGGGATGTAAAGCCTGGAGAAATACTCCCCATGATGAATTCAGAGTGTGCAGCTTGTCAAAAGCATACATTGTCAATGTCACTGGCAATAAAAAGGTGGGAAATATTTTTGATGATTACCATTAGGAGGCAGGTAGGTGAAGCGCTGGTACTGGCTCCTCTTCCTCTTGCCGTTGCAGACATAGAAGTTAACCTGCACCGGGCTGGATATTCTCTGGTTCCTGTATGGCGGGATCTCCACAACAATAGAACTCTAAAATACAAATAAGATACAACAAGATATTCCACCTTTATGAGATAAGACTGCTGATACCATCAAAAAATAATAGTCCTTTAGTTGCATTTGCTCATCTGATTTCACGTCACTCTCTTAATGTAAGTGTGTAGTACGACTTCCTGCAACTTAATCAACAGCTATGTTTATTTTGCAGCTGGCCTGCATTTAGTGCTCTCTTTCCAAGAGGCTGGACTGGGAACGGGTCTAAATTAGCTTGTCTGGACTGTGTAGATGCAGCAGTGGAGCCCATGAGGTTGGTCCAGTGCCCGTGTTTGTCTCTGAGGAAAACCCCAGGGCTTTAGCTTTGTCCCCATACAGCACAAGGGGAGAGAGGTAGCAGGGTTATTTGTTTGCACAGCCGTGCCTCCCTGTGGAGAGGCTCGACTGCCCCCCTCCCCTCCTGCCCCCCAGGCCAGACCTTGGCAAGTCTGGACGGATGTGAACCTTCGACTTTCTTTCTGACAAGGGAACACGGAGAGAATTTGTGTCTAATTCCTGTGATGGCTGTCACTCTCGCGGGGGCCAAAACAGGCCAGAATTGGGGGAACTTTGACAGGAAGCAGGTTTTTGTTGGTCATCCTTGTAGATGGATGGGGAGAGGCATGAGTGTGTGTGTGTGT
>NW_023339807.1:6458274-6472384 GCF_004916995.1 Morone saxatilis
GGGGGGGGGGGGGGGGGCAGCCCCAGTCTGCCTTCCAGATGACGACAAAGAAAACATGCAGGTGGCTGATTGAGTGTGTAAAGTGTGTGTGTGCGCACATGGCTTTCCCTCTCCATCCTTACCAATGAAAGTTAGCACGCTCTGGATGGCAATAAAAACACAGTCAGGCAGGCAGGCTGGAGCAATTTAAGGTAGTCTGGAGGCAGCTGACACAAGAAGAAGGCCAGTGCCCGCTCACTGTCTCTACCTACTTGTTTGTTGGATCTACAAATAAACACACTGCTGTATTTGTCTTTCATCGACCTCGCCTCCCCACACCGCCGCCCCCGGCCGAGCCTTGCACGCCCGCTAATTTTCCAGCATCTGGGACTGCCATAGCACATCAGCCAGCCCTACAGGCCAATTAGACATCAGTGTCCATATTTACCCCCCTGATGCAACCGAGTCATTTACCTGAGTGAAAAACAGCAATAACGAGGACAAAAACAGCCTCAAGTTGCAGCATTTAGATGCATGTGGTTTATTTTAGACCCTGTGCAAGTGTAAATTGCCTCAGTTAGCTTACACAAAAAAGGGGGAAGTGGGGCGGGGAGGGGGTTGAGAGGCCGCTGATGAAAGGCATCAGCAATTCAAAACATACTGTCATCACGCACAAGCAAAACAGTTTTTCGCAGATCCTATACTCTCCACACTGAAAAGCAGATCTAACGAACCTCAGTGAAATCTTAATTAACTCCAGAGCACGGCAAGCTTTCTGTGACACGTAGAACAACATTTGCTTCGTTCCCTCTCTTGACGATTCCCTTTCATTCTGTTTTATATTAACACAATCTGAATGTGTGACTGAGCGTCAATAGAATGAGTGCACTGGTTTATTTTCTCATTATGGCCCTCATGAAAAGCAGCAGGTACAAGCCGGGGTGTGATCCACTCTTGGCTGCATGATCCAGGCACGGACGAAGTGTTTAAGTCCAATTCACCACAGCACAACACTCTGCTGTGAACTACACGTCTGGCTATGCTGGGAGGGCTGTGGTGTGTGTGTGTGTGCGTGTTTATGCTTCCATTCTGTAATCCGTGTGTGTGTTTTGGTGAGTGTTTGAGATGCAAAAACAATAAGACAGCCTCTGTTTACTCCGCGAGGGTACAGAGATTTTGTGAAAATTCCATTCAGGATTGCATGGCCTAATCATCATTGTCTATGTTGCAACTCGCAATGCCTTAGCAAAGATTACATCATTACAGGGGACAGATGAGGAGGAGACAGAGAGAGGAAAGGAGAAAGTGTCAAGGGAGGGTGGGACTGAAGACAGCGGGAGCATTTCTAGCGAGTCACGTCGGCGGGGTGCACTTACAGATTTGACGGAGTTCTTGTCAACTTTGGCTTCTGTCTCCCACAGATGATGCCCATCTATTGACGAAAGAATAAAATACAATGTTTAGTATGGCTCATTAAGAACTGCATAATTATACAAACAAGATGGAGTGTCTATAATCTGGAGTAAAGAAAGAAAGAAGCTTTGGGGGTGGATTCAGGTGTGAAGGGCTTTTAGCATTTTGTTCAGTGTAGTGGTGAAATAATTTAGTCAATAATAATTGATTACTATCCATTAATCAATCAAAAATGCAAAATAAAACAAAGATGTTATTTTAGCTTTTGGAGAATTGAGATGAGAATGTTTCATTATTTTTTAACATTTTAAACAATTAATAATAAAAAAAAAAATCATCAAGTTGAGCATTAATTGCAGCCTTAGGTTAGATCAGTCACTGAAACAAGTTTAAGCTCTGACCTTAAAACTGGACTGCCCACAATCTTGAATGTCTATCTCCATTCATTTTGCTGCTATTTTTCATTCTTCCTTAAATCCTTGATTTTTCTTTTCCTATTTTTCTGCCTTATTACTATTCTGGTCTCTGTGAAATTACAAAAAACAACAACAACACCAAAAGCTTTTGTTTGTTCACTCTTTCTTCTCATCTCCATCTTGTTGTGGTAAGGAGGTTTCCCTCGCTGCCATGCAATAAAAGGCCTGCGAGCTGCTGCAGCTGCTTGGAGCCTGCAGAAGCTCAGCTCACATTCTTTAGGTTTTCTCTGTGATTTAATGCCACACCTTAGTGAACAGACGCTCTGGGCTCTGCTAGGGCAATCAGCACGGACCAGAGTGCCATTTTTTTCCTTTTTTTTTCAGAACCGATGACTCATTATAGGGCTGTCAGGAATAGAAGTGACACAGAACAGCCGTTGTGTCAGTGGCACACCATGTGAGGCAATAGCATGGGCACTGTGGCACCGTGCTACTGTATGTTAGCAGGGGTAAGCAGAGCAGCTGTGCCTTTATGGATACAGCAGTACAGGCTTCTGGGACGGGAAGCCATCAGATAAGATAATCAGACTCAGTTTCCAAATAACTGATAGCAGAAGTCTAGCAGCTCTGGAAGATGTAAAACCCTTGTTTTTTTCCCAAAGCATTATGTTTTTCACATCATGCAGCGAGTAAAAGAATAAAGGATCCCAGTCACGGTTGGCTTATTATTGGTGAGCTGTGGTAGTGGGGGCGGGTGGTCAGCTTTATTATTCAGAGAGTGAACATCAGTAGATATCTCTTTCCAAAATGGCCATATTAAAACTGAGGGAAAGAGAAAAACAGACGGGGAACACATCAGATAAGGCTTTTCTATTTGAACTGGGGGAAATAAGAGTTGCATATGGAGAAATGGTGCCTTGCTGTAATGGAGACGATGTGGATGAGCGGGGAATAGAAGCACAGTGACAGGACTGCCACGGGGCACAGCAGTGATACTGTGCATGTGGCAGGCGATTGAGATGCTCAAAAGAAGAAAAGAGGCACACGTAATGCTGTGAAGCGGCTAAGAGTATGGAAGGGCAATTAGAGTGAACACAGACAGGGAGAAGGTCAGAGAAAGGGAGAGAGACAGAGACAAACAGAGATGAGCGTTCCTCATGTTACGTCTAGGGGAAACCAAGAGGGAATCTCACCCGCCTCCGCTCTGGGAGACACTCCAAGAGGGAAACCTTAGACTACAACGTCAACCCCAACCTCCACTAGTAAACATGTTTTTCAAACTTTTATTTCTCTTTTCCCTCTCTCTATCTTCCTCTTGATCTTTTGTCTCACCTTTTATACCTCTCAGTCACTTTGTTCCCCCAAACTTTTCAATGATAACTCCCTCAGACTTCAGCAAATCTAAAACTGAGACTGAACCGAGATGGGGCCACATGTGGCATACCTTTGCGAGTCAGAGAGCACTGTGCGACTGATAACCACAGAACTTTCCATTCACTCCTTCTTCCATGCAACATCTGCAAAATGCTTCTGTTCCTGACAACACCTCCTCCTTCACGCTGCCTCCACCCACGCGTAATGCACACACACAGATGCAGACACATGCACACACGCAGCCACAGTATCCTCTACCTTTGTTCTGGCCTTCAACTTGAATGATAAGAGGGGGGAGGCACAAAACAATAGGTGGTATAGGAGCTGTGTCTGGAGAAGTCTGGGTATAATCCAGTAAAACAGAGAAATTAATGGACATATGCAAGCAAAGAGACAAACAAAAACACATGCTTATTCTTAGGCATTCTTCTTGAGGGTAAACCAACATTCTGTCTATTGCTCTACATGACTCACTTTTGCAAATGGGATCCACAAAGACTAACACAGACAACCAGGACAACACACTCATTCATCAGGCAATTAGACCACATAGGGTGAGGCCTCTTGGAGTCATTTCATAATGTTGTGAACACTGCAACAGTGTTGCTGTTATAGTAAATGTCTATCTATCTAGAACATCCCAATTAAACTCCTAATAGAGATAGTTGAGTAAGGACATCTTTGTCCTCACAATGACCTTACAGGTTTTGGCTTTCCAGATGTGATTTTTCCTTCAAAAAATGTTGTGTAGTGCAACTACTTCCACTGACCAAAGAGAGTTCACTTTAGCATTTTTGAGAATGGAAAATATGATTCACATGCTTAATTGCAGAGGTTGTCATGTGAAACAACCCAGACATATTTTGCAGTTATGTCTCTTCTCCAGAGATGATTTTCATGAGTATTTTTCTCTTTCCTGTTTACATACATCAGTTTTACTTTCCATTTTTGTGCCACTCTTGCTGCTGCTACCTGGACTGAAAATGCCACAGTCATTTTACACGTATTTTCACAGCAATTACCTTGTTGTCCAATGAGGAACAAAGCCAAAAGGCCAAAGGGGTTCCCCCATGACTGATTGTAGAGATGCAGCTGTTTTTCTCTCTGAAGCACCTGACCTCTGCCAATCTAAAGACTGGTGAAATTGGAGAAAGGTGGGTCTGCTTCAGATTGAAAGGCTTCTGTATAAATTATGACCTGACAGTATGTGTGATGGTTTTATAGTCAGGAAGTGAGTTATTCTTTGTGTATAACAGGAAAAGTGTGAGCTGACTTGACCTGTGAGTGCAGGCTGAGGAAGACTGCGGTCAGTAGAGTCAGATTTTATCCTTTTATCAAGACTCCAGCTGTGTGGCATTGAGTCTGAAAATGATCTAAAGACTGAAAGGGATGGCTGGAAGATCATTCAGACTTTTACATTTGTATAATATTCGTGTTCACAAGGCTCTCAAACTGTTTGCGGACAAATGGGACACAAAGACCCACACACTGAGTAATGTTTCATCAAGAAATATTACTATTCTTGTTACATTTGAACCACTTATCTGGCTATACCATGTTCAGACAAGTCTGAAGAAAGGGTGGAGGCCAGAGGACAATCTAGACATCTTTCTGTTGTGATACTGATATGATCCAACCAATTCCTTTGATGAATAAAGCAGAGGCATTCCGAAATGGTGCGCTGGCCAGTTGCTGATAAATCTTAACATTGTGAAACAAATACATTTTAATGAGCTCGAGGCTTTAAGGGTGAGAGGCAAACTTTCAGTCTTATTTCAAATAAGCTTCAATCTAGGACCCACACTGAAAAGCTCTACAATACAGGCTCAACAAGCCAAATGAATGTCAATTCAGGGGGCAGTGATGTCTCCTGCTCCAATAACGTATGCTATGGTTCACTCTTCACTCTTGACCAATCAATTTAATTTTGTGGGTTATGGAAAATGAGCATGAGAAGTTAAGTCCCTACAGCTCTCTTAGAGAGATCCTCCTACAACTACAATTATTACACATAATGATTGATTTTGGTGTAGTATACAATCCTAATTAGACAGGATACTGTACCTCATGCTGTGATCTCTAGCCTGAAGCAGGGGTGGAAGCTCACCTTACAATGCCATAGCGGCAAAACTATGAGCCAAAATTATGCAGGTTATCCTACCCTCGAGCCAAAGGGCAGTCTAGACATACCGCTAGAAGTACAATACATCGACCGATTTGTCTGGTGTTTAGACTTGCCCAAGGTAGAAGTGTTCAATGAAGTATAAACAGTCATTGAATGAAGTCAGATCACAGTCTGTAAGGCTTGCGTTCCTTGAATTATGAGGGTATGAGAACCGACATATTTCAGCCTGTTGCTGAGGAGTTTCCACATGACAAGAGTAATAGCCTAGGGGTATTGTTGTGGACCGTGCTGTCCTAATGTTACAGATTATACTGTAGCTCAGAATTCTCTTGGTCTTGGCTGTGAGCTCGACCAGCCTGAAGCAGAGGTGGAGAAGCTGCTGCAGCCCAGGCTGTGTGGTGCTGCCGAGCTCCAGGCAACGCTCCAATCCCACCAGATGTAAAAACTATCCAGCTCACCAGGGAATTCCCTTACCTCCCCTCTGAGTCAGAGTGTAGGCTTTCCCCAGCTCTCTCTTCTTTTCTCTCTCTCTCTCTCTGTTTGTCTGTCTGTCTGTCTGTCTGTCCCTCTATTTTCCCTGCCTCTAGCACTCATTCCATCCATGGAAAGCAGGGCAAGCCAGAACACACACTGCAATAGGTGCGCCAGGTATGTCCTCTTACTCCAGTGCCAAAAGAACGGTTTGGGCAAACTGAAACACTGACACAACCTCAACGCATACACATAATAAAATAACAGTAAAATTGAACCAAGCACAACAATGCAAAAGAAAATGGAAAGTTTAATAAGTGCCCACATTGCGGCTATGTGAAGGGTACAACTCTCCACTGTGAGAAAAAAAATGATAAGGCCTATTGAAAATACATGTGAACAATAATTACAGTTGAAAATAATGTTTACATTGCAGCAGAAATAAAAATCTGGACTTGTGGTTTTTGAGTCTATCATTATCTAGCTACAGTCTGAGGAATTTGCTCTCCCTGCTATGTGTGGTCTGTGATGAACTAAAACCTATGAAAAAGCTATTATATTGATGAATCCATTGAAGGAATAAAGTTTATTTATAAAAGTCACATGAATACACAAAACTTTTTTGTAAGGACCTTTAGGAATTGACCCTACACTTGGTATTAATTATCTAAACAGAAGTCAACATCAAGGCAGGCTATGCTCACTATGCTCTCATGTTTCAGTACATAAGGTCAGAAGCAGGATTTCTAAGGAAGTCCTGTCTGTTTCTGCCTCCCCTCTTCCTCTCCTCTTCCTCCCCTCTCCCTCTTCTCTCTGCCTACCCTCTGAGGGTCTCGTCTGTTCCGTTTCACCCCTCTACAGGGAATCCCTCACGGATGACTCACTGAAAACACTTCCTACTGAACAGCGCAAACAGGCCCGCGGGCTAGCAGCAATAGGGTGCACACACGTACACAACAAACACACACACCCGTGCATGCAGTGGATGCACAGAGTTTGCATCAGTTATCCTGTGGGTGACAAAGTGGAGCAGTGGGGATGGACGTGATATTTGAAAAGTAGACGTAATTATTTTTCAAGGCGCATTAAGGTCTCCCGCAGTGGCAACAGCTATGAGCTCTGCTCATTTGATACTGGGGACATCTCAGGGGGGGCAGACAGACAATAAAAACAACACAGAGAGGAGAGGAAGATTAAAGTGGCAGTGAAAGACAGACAGAGAGACACCATGATTTGACAATACAGATTAAAAGAATACATGTAGATTCTTAGGGTCTCCCATTTATCTACTAACACCAGAATTGCACACACCACTGTATGTTCACACCAGAAATACTAATATTAGGCAGACATAACAGCAATAACTTTTTAAACATTAACTTAGAAATGTGACTCTCTTTTAGATGTAACCAAGTTTATTATTTGCCTTTTCTTTTATTAATTTCTAGCTTTAAAAATAAAATCTGTCATCACCTGTATTTCCAAAATCATCCTTGGTACCCTGGTAGCTTTTTCATTTTTTTTAAGTTACTTGATGTTTTTTACTTTTTGTACTCATTTTCTTACTTACTCATGTGGTAATTTGGAGCACCAGTGTCAATGATTTGCCAGGGACTAGTGGATGTTTTGGTGTCTCTGTTCTCATCACTTAAGCAGAAACTGTTAATGGGACAATCTCTCATTTGTGGATGTCATCCATTATTTAAGAGTTCAGTAACGAATTGTAATCTGCAGGCAATTCAAACACAGTCATCTGGGTATGTTTATGCAACAAGCGGCTACATCCTTGAGCAAATGGAAACAGTTAAAGAAATACATGTATTTATGATTTATGGCTGTCTCATTTGTGCTAATAGGCTTTGTGCTGTGTGTGATCTCCCTCTGACTCAACTTGGATGATTTTAACTGTGTATAATTATTCACACAAGTTGGATTGGGACACTCAAAAACCCTCTGTTGCTCCTTAGGATTTGTGGAATTTTCTGGAAGGTGTTTATTGGAGTCAATATTGGAAAGTGAGCAGCCGTCGTGACCTTTGATGGCAGCAACAGTAATGGCTGTCACCACTGTGGCAAAAGCAGTGATTGGTGTTGTGCTGTACAAAGAGCTCGGCTGTACGTGCACGTGTGTGTCCCACTGTGTGTGTAAGCACATGTCTGCGAGTAGTAATTATTGCGGTGCAATGCTCTGTATTTCATGGGTGCATTTAGTCATGAACTTTTCCAGAGGAAAATAAAACCAAAGTTATAGAATAAATCTGTAATATAATTATAATTTTATTGGTTTCTTTTTTTCCTCATCCCAGTTTGGTCCGTCTAAATCAACAATCAGAGAAATTTTAAGTCTGAGAACCTTCATGAAACAGCAGGATTCTCTGATTAAAATGCCAAAGGACAATATTTTGCAGTGTATTTGGGACATAAGTACTTTTCCACACTCGTACTTGCTCATAGATAGTTGCCATTAGTGAGTGATGTGTGTGTTCCTATGTGTTCCTATGTGTGTAGACTGTGTAGGCTTGTCTGTAATGGGCTTTTTGACTTAGGAGACCCTGGAAGTAGTGGGTCATTAAAGTTTACATAAAAGCAGACTAAGTAGTAGACAGACAACCTCTCTTTCGATCTCTCTCTCTCTCCTTCTCGACACCACAGAGACGGAAAACAAACCACCGAAATGTCAATGGCAGGCGCGAGTGTGGGGATCCCGCTAGCGCAGAGCTCCACACCGGCTAATGTCTTTAACGGGTATCGAGGATAGAGGTAAGAAGAAGGGAGGATGAGGGAGTGAAAAGAGAGTAAAGGAGGAAACAGACAACTCAGGGTAGACAGAAAGAGAAAAAGAGAGAGAGGGTGAAAAAAGGGAAATACAGCATAGAGGGGGTCATGAGTCTCAAATAGCAGGGGGTGGAGAGGTGAAGGTGTTGTGTACGTACGGGCTTTCCTCTCCAGGGGATCCCCCTCCATGACTAAGTAAAGCCAGGAGGTGGGAGACCCCATAAGTTCACCCACCTCCTCTCAACCCATCTGCCTATCCCTTAACCCCTAAGCTGCTTAAGAGTACTCACAGGGTGAGGCAAGGTAGGAAGACATGAGTGTTGAGAACTAGAAGCATTTTGTTATCTTTTTTTACCTTGAAGAACATTTCAAGAAATTTGGGGGAAGTTGAGCAGTGATTGAAGCCCATTTTGTCCCTCCCAATGTTGAGACTCAAGTTTGAGTGATAAAGGTTTCAAGTATTTCTCCTACTGATTCAGACTATGAATTCTTCTAACCAAGTGCCTTCTCAACTGAATCACCTGGTGATTCATGTGATTTGGAAGGTGGAAAGCAGGTCCCATATTCTTTTATATTGTACATATTGTATGTTGATTTAAGAATGTTAGGGTGAAAGATTTAAGAATTAATTTTCCATTAAATGGTTTGTCGCAACACTGAAATGTTCTGGAGATTTTAATTTTGTTGAGTTTAACTTTGTCTCAAAAGCCTAAAAAAGTTGGCAAGATGGACTTTTCAATAAGTATTTACAATGAACAGTGTATACTAAATGTGTCTGTGTCTTTATTGTTTCACATTTCTGTAATATTGTTTGTATGTGTGTAGATGCAGCAAGCTCGAGCTGGCTTATATGAATTTGTGTTTAGTAAACCCATGCAAGTTGGACATAGTTGTATGTATGACACAAAAATAAAACTTAATTTATTCATTAACTGATGTATGCAAAGACTTGGTCCAGGAAGGGAAAAAAAACGTAGATGAAAGGATAGCAAATTATTTTGTGTGTAACTAGGTGTTTCTTAATCAAAACCAAAACCAAGAATTATGAAATCGTTGCCCTATCAATTGGTGGATACTATCAGAGCAAAGAAACATCCTTTGTGCCTCCCTCATCCTCCCGATCTTGGTGCTCACCATCATCACTAGCAGCAACATTGTTTCAACAGACATCAGAGGTATCCCTGTGCTTGACCTTTGCTTTGATTTAGTGGGTGCAATCAAGGAAATTACCCTTTACTTGCAAACTTGATCAGTGGTGTTTCTACCATTGCTCCCTCCCACGCAGGGAGGAAACGAATTGGCCAAAAATTCTGGACCAAAAAATTAAACAACCTTTTAACCATGAGTCAGTGACACACAGCCTTGGTGAGTATCCCGCTAGAATGGGTTGTAGAGGGAGCTACAGTAGTGAAAGTAAGCGAGAGGGTTAAATGTCAAAAGGAAAGGGAGTCAGGGAGTGGGAGACAGCGAGGGAGAGAGGGAAAGTGAGAGAAAGAGACGTTGCACATGCCCTGGTTGTGATTCATTCCTTAAGTTGTGGCGAGCACCAGTGAACAGGCAATGGAAACTTCAGCAAATGTAAATACGCTTTGGTTAAAAATATAGTGGCTTAATGCACACCACATGTGGCTTTCTGGCAAGGCCTGCTCTATTTTGACGGGAGGAGAGACTGAGGAAACGCGACGGAGGCAGAGTGGGAGAGAGACATTTGAAAGAAATATTAAAAGGGGAAATTGAGAAGCAGTAAACAATGGTTGGGTGATGGCAGCTTACCCTGAGCCTTCTCCACAAACACCACCTTAGAGTCAGGGAGGAAGTTGAGGCCACTCAGGAGCATCATCTTGCCTCCGGTGGCAGGGTAACTATCCATACTCTGCTTCTCCACCAAGGGAAGCTCCTGAGCTGAGCGCTGGGCTGTTGGAGGGAAACACATACACAAACATTCAGTACAGTGTGTGAGCCCACTTAAGCTCACTGCCTGATCTCCATCCACTCCAAGAAGCACACAGCCAGTAAAACAGCAGTTCTTGGTTAGGGAAACAGGCTTATCAACTTTATTATGATGATTTCATGACCCCTAGCTAAGAGGTTTTCAGCCAACAGCTGCTCTTTAAATGACATTGAGAAGGTGGAGAACTGATCAAAACAATATTTTTGTGGTCAGATCCTTAGTCATTATTTTCCATCAAGTAGCCTGTGGCCAACCACCTGTCTCTGCTTTTTATAAATGTGGCTAGCTAGTCACCTTTAGCCTCTGGGACTGGTGACCAGATTCACAGCCAGAGACACATATATTTATCATCACATAGCACCGCACTTAATCTATTATCCCATTGCATCATTTTCAAATAGGAGCTAAATAAAGCCCGAAAGAAATCACAAAATAAACCTTCTCTGTAATGATGAACCAACTCGGATTAGCATCCACTTTGGGCCATAAACTATAATGCCAGCTCTGTCTCACCATCTAACTTTAATTGGCTTCCTTGGGTGCAAATAACATCACACCTATATACACAAATGAATAACAAAGAAACAGAGGTTTCTTTCAATGTTCTTACTCAACCATGCCAAAACTGGGGCTGGCAAATGCCCTTTGTGGAACCTGTGCTAATGGGGTAGTCTTACCACAATAACTTGTGCATTCAGTCATAAAATGGGAATTGAGATAGATAACACGTGTGTCTGGCATCATGTACAATGCAACTATTGCCTTGGCAAATTGCTTTGATCATATAAAGCTTATTGGGTGCAGAGGCACTGAATTTGCTCCAGCAGGTAATAAAATAGTAGCTCAGTTTATTGGATTACAACAATAGATGCCACCTTAAGTGGAAAGCCAAGAGAAAAAGGCATACCAGTTTGTGAGTTTATTTCAGTGTGTTAGTGTGTGTGACTTACAGCATTCAATGGGGTTTGAAGTAGTCTGCAGGGACACTGTCCTGCCGTTGGGCTGGTTGATGTGCACTCGAAACACCAGTCTTACACGTGTATTTTTACGTCCAATGTCTGTTTCCCCTTTGCGAAGCTCGATGTCTGAATTACGCAGCTTCAGGATCCCTGCACAATCAATTCTGGGACAGAGGCATGGAAGGGTCAAATTAAACACCATATTTTAAAGATGATATTAGAAAGACAAGTTAACTGAAAGGTGACTTTTAGTGTTTGGAGTTTTTAGGGTTTCAAGGCAGTCCTGTATGCAAATACAGCCTCTGCTTTCTTTGCTATTACACAAAGTGTAATCACACAGGATACTTCCTACAGATTTTTTTTTATACAGAAAAATATTGTATGGACAAAGGTTGAAATGGGAGCAGATTTGATTCATTGACTCTGGCTGTTTAAAATGACACACTGAGCAGAGTTGCTGCGCATTAAGACCAGCAGTGAAGTCCCCTCCGGTGTTACAGATCATGCACTGGAAGTTCACTGGAGCATGAGCGTGTCATTATTAATCCAGCATGTCATCAAAGACAGAGTTGGACATTAATGACTTCACATCACAGTTTTAAAGGGTCACGGTGGTCCAAGAATTAGCAGTTCTCTGGAGGAATCTTCTGGTCTGAGCACACACTGAGTCCCATCAGCTGCCGTCAGTATACACAAAGTCACTTTATTGCTATCTTGGTGCAGCAAGCCTCTCCGGTCGCTTCAAGCCTTATACTTTGTACATTTAGGATTTAAACCCCTGTTAATCATTGCCATGTGCAGCAGTAGACCCTTTACCAAGCTGTCTGTCTTTATTTATTTCATTTCACAATTTGGGAGGTAAAGGGGTGAATTTTCTTTCCCTTTTCTTAGTGGAAAAAGGTTTTCAGACATTGCCTTTCATGAATTTAAATAAAACTAGTGTGGCTGGTAAAAAAGTGAGGGAATACAAATGGGATATGGTTTGGCATTTCAATTATTTTACATGGTAGCTTTTTGGGCTCTCTTCCTGGAACATGGTAAATGTCAGGTTTTATACCAAGTCATTTCTCCCCTTGACTTTGGTTTGGACAATCTGAATAAATAAGAAAAAAATAAAAAAAATGCTGACTACACACTCCTTATCAGTGCTAAGTGTTCTGTCGTGCATATAGTTTTAAAATTAATAGATGTAGGACATCATGGATGAGTTTGAAGTCAGTTTTCATGACCTATATAACAGACAGATAAAGGATATAAACATATACCTTGCTGATTAGGTTATAGGTATTTTTATGATAATAATAGTATTTTGTATTTATTAGAATATCCAGAAGGGAATATAGCACCTTAAATTAAGCTACCTTGTGTGTATGAGATGCATTTTCTCAGAATAGGAAAGAGAGACTGACTGAAACTGTCTGAAAGTTTGACTACAGTGCTCGACTGTCTGCATCCCACACAGCAAGCGAATGATTGCTGGCACGCGAGCAGAGAGATGGATGTGGCGTTATCAAGACGACTGTTAAACAGTTCAGTGGAAAGAGACAGTTAAAGGCTTTTCTTCGTCTTTGACCTTTCAGATAGTCGTCAGAGAAAGAGAAAACTTTCACTCCTCTTCATGTGTGCTGACGATAAAGGGGAAAAGAAACTTCCTCTTGAATATTTTTTATAATATCATATTCTTCTTAAGGGACACATTAAGTCAAGTCAATTTAGGGGCACTCCTAAATATGATACAATATAAGGGATATTGCGGTATTGTTGGAAATGATATTGTAATGCAGTATGAATGGTAAAATCATCCAACCAAAGAAGGCCACTGTCCAGTCAGGAAACTCTATAAATATCTAAATCTCCTGCATAAAAAAAAAAATATGTCCTAACAAAACGGAGAGGGTTTTTTATGAGATTTTTTTTTATGTATACATTTAAAAAATGTAAACAGTGATGAATAAACATACGGTGCAGTAACAGGTAACGGCCTTATGTAACCTATGTTCAGATACAGTAGTTTTATCCATAACACAGAGTTCTGGGCCCCAGGCCAAAAAAATTCCTGCCTAGTCTGAATGGAGCCCCAGGACAGGAGCTATTGCCTGGACACACTGCAGAGCACAGCCCGTTGGATTACTGCAAGTCTGGAGGGAGGATAAAAGAGACCAAGACTGATTTACCTCAGCCTAGCAAACGGATGCTAATGTTTTGAAAGGTAAACCAAGTTTGTATTTAGGAGAGTACTACTTAATGTGATTCTAACCACACTTTCACTTTCATAAAGTCTATGTCTGATTGAGCTACAGACCACCAGAACTCACGATGAGCAACTGGAAGAGAAAATGAGCTTGTTAGCCAACTCATCTAGTGGTAAACACTAACGTTACCTTACATACATTATTGAATTGAATCATAAAACCAAAATGCCTAAATTTAGTATATGAGCGTACCAGACTCAACTTACTTAACTTACTGTTCATTAATGCAAGCACAAAGTTTTTAAATGCACATTAAGGACTACAGGGCTGTAAGTAATTATGATTTTGGGGGTGTAGTAATCCTTTGGGCAGACCTGTTCGTTCAGTAGTAGTGTTCTAATGCATTCAACTTACTTCCAAATATTGGCCAAACCCAATGTAAAGGGGCGACATCAT
>NW_023339807.1:6472398-6488665 GCF_004916995.1 Morone saxatilis
AGTTGTTGCTTTTCAAGATATTATTTGTGCAAAAAAAAAATACTTCCATGAGGGCTTCTGGTTGGCTATTTATTTTTTCAACTGCAAGCCTCTAGTCTTTACAGTCCCTGCACACATTGGTCAAAATTAAGTCACCCATGAACCCAGTGTGTCGACACTTCGAAATCATGCATCTCCTGGGGTGAAAGTACAGATGTCAGTTTTGAAGGGGTATTTAGAAGTGTGTGCAGTACAGTGTCTATCATCAGGCATTCTGTTTGTAAAGCTAAAGCGAAGAGGAAGGTGCAGAGGGAGAGAAGTTCGTGTGTTTTTGTATTTCAAAGTAGGCGTTACCAGTGAAAAATGTGGAAAGAAAAAGATGGATAGGTGACTTATGAAGGTCTGAGACCACTCACATGGCTCTCATGTTGTTTTCAGGCAGCAGAGGGATCTCCAGAATTTTGGTGTTGGATTGCATGACTTCATGGCTGGCGGTGGAGACGGTCTTGCCGGTGATGCGGTGGACCTGGTAGAAGGCATGTGGTCGCAGGAGGCGGTCGTCTGCGGTCCCAATGAACAGCTGCAGGGTGAGCGGCTCGCTTTCCATGTAGCCATAAAGCTGGCGGGAGAACAAAGGGACCCAGGTGAGAGGCAACATCAGGTTTTAAGACCCCCATCTCAAGCAACCCCTCATTTAGGAAATAGAGATTGAATGCACATCAGCTACTGATAGTTAAAGGGGCTTTAATGATAGCTCTGACATGGTAGAGAGGTTGCGAAAATGAGCCCCCTTTCTTTGTTTGTTTTTTGGTTGGGTTGGAGACCCTTTTTCAGTGGTCTTTGCTCTTTTTTTTAGCTAGTTCTACATTCCTTTAGGGGGAAGGTATAAAAAAAAGTTTTTTTGATGTTTCTGATGTCTGTCTCGGGTAAGGATCTCCTGGGTACAGAGACACAGGGGCTGATGGAGGGGCTGGCTTCCCATCACTTCACTTTTCATTAAAATCTCACTGCTGCTATTAAAAAAGTGCCTACAGAGAGGCAAGCAGTCGACAGTGACTTAGAGGAAAGTGACCCTCACAGAGACAAAATAAGAAATCAGGGCAATCATCTCAGGTCTGCCTTACAGTCTATAAAGTTCATGAAACTGATGATTGGGCTAATACCAATTTCCCAGTATAAATATGAGTTGCATTTATGGGATGAAATCTAAATTGGACACTGACAAACTGTACTTTAAAATCATTGGTGTAAATAAAGTGGAATAAAAGTCATAGCATGCACTGTTCAACAATGGACACAATGTCCCAATTCAGCTTTTTCTGCCTTTCTATGACAAGTATCAACATACATTTAGAGTCCAATTAATGTCCCTATATAGGTGCAGTACTTAAGCAAACTTTACACTTAAATGCAATAAGACCAAAAAACTTCATGGAGCTTGGCATGCAGACGGCATCCAGCCCCTTTGCCTTTGGGCAGTTATGAACATGCATTATGATTTCCATTAAAGCTCAGAGACTGTGTCCCACTGTGATGAAAGAGACTCCTGTATCAGAACCACCACTTCAAACAACTACCACTTCCTCTAGAAGACCTCCATTAGCTGCTACTGCTCCAGTAATAAAAAGATCAAATCTTTAAAAAAAGAGAAAAACTCCAAAGCCATGCATAGTTTAAAAAGTACTGTTGACTTTGGGGTCAACAACACTTCAAATATAACCTGTAAAGTTCTGCCAATTTACATTCAGCATCCCTGGATCATTTTCTGCCAGTGTCTAGTAACATTATTTGATGATTAATCCAAGTGTGTAATTGCTAAAAATTATGAACACGCAGACATGGTTGCAAATTCCAAAGTGTGGTGAAGGACAACTGATACTTTGTGAGTGATTTCTGACCAGAATAATTTGCCAGCCAAATGTGGATTTCTGGTGTAACTAAGTCTTACACTGCAGACCTCCCAGGATATGGTTGCTCTTTGCAGTGCAAAGTGATCATACAGTATGGCCATATGGGGGGAGGCTGGTGTGGGCTTAGGACTAACTTCTCATCGAGTGGACCTCCATGGATCCACCCAGGTGGCACCTTGACCGCATGTGACATTTATGGTGAGGGATCACTTACTCAAGACCAGGGCTCACCAAGCCACGGCCATCTGAAAAATCCCACAAATTGGTCAATTACTCCAGCACACACCAGCGCATCGCTTCAGACCAATTTTATTTGAGCTCCCTGAAAACAGTGGTACCGTCAAATGGAATAAAAGACCCCTGTTGTTTATCTAACTGACAGACTGACTGAGTCATATAACAAAATGCAGACCACATGTAACCTATGACATAATCTGATTAATGGGTTTATAATTACCTTTCTGAGAGTGGTCAGGGATGGGGGTGTGAGGAAGAGGAAGGTTGGTGGAGGACTGGAGAGCTACGTCATTGGAAGTCTGTGGAAATTAGTGCTACGGTGTCATGGACACCTAATGTCTTTGGTTTTAGAACAAATTTGTCTGGATACTGTATTAACAGTTGTCTGGCCTGATAATAAACCTGAAGATTAAATGCCTTTGGTCTGTACTTGATGACAGATCTTTTGGATTTGGGACTAGGCGGAGTATGTGTTCTTTTTCTTCCCAGTTGAAGAATTTACAGTATTAATTATGTTGAATAAAAATAGAATATGACTAGTCACTGAAGTAGAGCATATAGCCATATGTTTCAATAATCTCAGCACCAGTGATTATCCGGCTTTGCTCTTTAATTCAGATATCAAGGAAGTGCAATGGGAGAGGTAAAGCTAAGGCTGTCATTCATCTCTAGTTCCAACTGTCCTATTTTTCTCTTCAGCTCCACATAGTGTCTCTAGCAGCTGTCTTGACCTGTGAGCTAGTCACACATGCTAGTCATCAGTGAGTTAGGCCGAGGTCAGGAGCTTCTTGAAGTTTTGGCATCCCAAGGGACCACTTCATCTATGCAGTGATCTCACCAGCAGACCCCACTCTTCTTGTTATATTTTACTTATGGTGTCACCAGAGGTAATTATCCATAGCCACACATGCTACCAGTTACTTTATGTGTATTGACTCGTGAGAGCACTATGGTGGAGCATGAGGTACAAATCTGTAACACCGGAGCGTTAAATTGCATGACGTCCCCTTATGATTTAATAAAACACAGGCAGCCGCGCTACAAAGCCGTGTCGTCTGTCACTTTTGCCTCAGTAGACTTCTTTGGATTTCTTGGTGACCTCCAACCATTACCTCAGCCGCCACGTGGCTGTAAGGAGGCCCGCAAGGGAGGCAGGGTGGAGGGGGGGGTGGGGTCTTTATCCCTTCACTCGTCTTGCGGTAGCGCACAATGATGGTGGCGTCCACACTTATAGCCGTAGTGACCTCATGGAGGAGAGGAAGTGATTAATGAGGTCAGGTAGTCCTCTTGGTGACGCTGGTCTTCCCAGCAGCAAAGGAAAGCGGTCTAGTCCCCCCTGGGCGACCTCCCCCAATTCCTTTACCATATGTGCTCCCTGACCCTCTCCCTTAGCTTCTGCTAAACTCCTGTGATGCTCATTCAATGCACACCACAAACAGAGCACAAAACTTACTTCTTCATTTTATTCTCAAAGGAGAAATAAGTTTGGTAGGCCAAACAGTCGAGATAGTATCGTAAACTTTAAGTGTGGGCGACGGAGGCTTCACACACACCTGTGACCTCAGCTTCATATTTGAGTCTAATGCAGCCTGTGAGTTTGGAGCAGAGAGCAGCTAATTTTGACCAGATGAGTTTTAATATCTGTAACTGCAGCCTAACTGGCACAGGCACTGTATATTTATTTTGAGATAATCTAAACCGAGCTTGAATCGAGGCTTGATTTGCAGCTGTTTCAGGGTGCCAACTTCTGCCACTGTGTCAGCTAGATCCATTTACACCTCGCACCACAAGCCACTGTTGCACGAGCCATTTCTGATAGCTGAGGCTCAAGTAAAACATTGTGGATATGGCAGCTGAAGCATTAATTGTGTAATTGTATGCAGCTGTATTGTCTGGGTCAGTTGTGATGATGTGGAGGGGTGTCGAGCTGGAAAGGGAGAGGAGGGTGAATCCCATTCACTTTCCACCATTCATCACCCAGTCCCTTTGGACCATTACAGATCTATAATCAGTATAGAAAGTTTTAGCCCTTGAGATACAGTTTTTCTTTTCTTAATTTTCTTTGCTTCACTCAATGAAAACCAGTTGTGAAAAAATAATGATAGAGGGTGTTTTTTCAATTGATTAATAAATATATATATATGTATATTTTCATAGCACATTCACATTTTTGCCGTCACTTTCTTTAGTAATAGTGACATTCTGAATGCTGCCTGCATCTGGCCTCAATAGTTCAAATAAAGGATTTGAACATGTAATGTTTAATAATGACTTGCTGGTAAATTAGATGTGTCTGGCCTGGCTAGAAATTGAGTGTGTATACACTCTACAGGCCTGCAGTGGGCTGCCTTCTATCCCTCCGCAGTGATTTCATCACCGCCTGGAGAAATGTCATGACTCGTAGAGGTCCACGTGGCGCAGAGAATGGGGGAAAGGAGAGGGAGAAGACGGCTGGAAGCAGTAGAAGGGGGGGGGGGTTTGGGCTGAAGCAAGGGAGGAGAAATACAACAGCAGATTCAGGCTTTTTCCCATTATCACGCTCCCCTCTCTCTGTCAAGTGCTGACAGTCACACAGCCAGCCTCTGCTGTACCCAATTAAATGTACACTCATCCAAGTTGTCTATCCTTCCAGACTTTACTCCATCAGCCTCCTGCCCTGCTAATGTCTCCAGTGCCTCATATTGAATGCATAAGGCAACATATGCAATCCTTTAATGTGCTGCATTCCTATAGCTCCAAAAATCGGCTCCTTTTATAAGCAACCAAACAGCTATATCCCTCAAAGTGTTTGTTGAACTGAGTACTTTAGTGTTATGTCATTGAGGGCATAGTTTCAAGCACTAGCCCATGTCTAGACCAGTCAGGGTCCAAATTCCATATAAAAAGAATGACTTTGTTAGCAGCACAGCCTGCCATAGGAAATATCATCCAAACCTACAGAGAATTTGAGTAAGATGATGCACAGACAACTGCTGTGCCCCCCAATAGCATGGCTAAACCACCAGTGTCTTACCTCATAAATCTGTGGGCTGTCTGGTTATCACCTCAAACCAGTGAAAACGATGCAAATTTCGCTCCATTTTTTCCACTTGCTATTAACTGGTAATTAGTGGTAGCCCAATACCAGTGTAAGGGAAGCCCCGCAGATGGAGAACCACAATTTAAGAGTGGCATAAATACCCCTTTGGGCAACGAATAACAGCCCTGACTAAGCTCTAACAGCACTACAGGGTACACCAAGCCTTTTGAATATCAAACAAGAGGCGGCAGTAGATTTAATGAGCAATTAGCAGCTACAGTATAGGGTGCTGTAGATCAGGGCTTTTCTTTTGAGACATTACGCAGCCAGCAAGCACCGAATCCCAAGGTGAAACCGCACATGTGAAGAACCTAACACATGTTTGCTGAGGTCTTTTATGTCGTCGTGGCGGAAACATACTGCAAATTTGATGTGCATTACATACAGTTGCAGAGGAAGGGAGATGGGTATTAAGTCACGCACACGTTAATAGGGATGATGGCCACATCCTGCTGAAATTACACCATGTCTGTTGCTGCTTTAGACTTAATGAGAGACTGACTGAGAGAGTGTGTGTATGCGTGAGGGGGAAAGCCCTATAGGCCAGTCATTATCCTATATGTACTAGCCATATGCAGGACTGTGCTGCGCGATAGGTTTAATACTCCACAGGTGTTGCTGTCTGCTGTTACTAAGGGCCTGGAGGTTGTCTGTTTGTTTCCTGAATAAGGTTTAACCGGAAAGCCTTTGCAACATCTTTAACCTGAACCCACATTTTATATCAGATCCAGGTCATGTCCTCAGCCATTAAATTCTCAATGAAAATAATTCTGCCCAATTCCATTTTTTCCCCGACTGTTCTTCTATGTAAAAACCCATCAGTCAATGTCGTGGTGGTATAGTGAGTGAAGGTAGACCAGGTTTTTTTTTTTTTCTGAGCAAGACTTTAAAAATCATCCTGTAGACGACGCTTGGCATAGCTGTGGTGAGAGAGGGGAGCGTCTGGAACCGTGTGAGAGGAGCCGATAGAGTACCCTACATCCCCTTAATGGCGTTGTGGTCTGCTGCAGTAAATAAAGTGGAAAAGCAGTTGCGGGGGTCACCAAGTGGGCCAATCGGGAGAGAGGAGGTTAAAAGGCTGCGGATGTGGAGGAGGGGAGGCAAGGACGGAGTGCGAGTCCAGAATAAATGACTGAGATTTGGAACGGGAAGCCAAGAGAGCCGGTGCAGGCAGCAGAGGGATAATGAGTCGAGGCAACCCATAATCTAGAAGTTTTCATCCGTGTGCGGCCAGAGTATAGACACTCCATTCTATCCACCCACCCATCCCACAATCTCTCCATCCTGTGTGGGGGATATCACTGAATGTGCTGTGGTTGATCTGCTGCAGCTTAGAATGATGTCAGACCATGTTGATGCTGAAACTTCCTGTGTGTTTGGCAAAAAAAAACACCTCTGCTTGTTATTGAATAACAAGAAAACAACAGTAAATGAGCAGTTGAGCATCTCGGTTTGACTATCTGTCAGTTGCTGTCTCCCTGGAGGACATCGTAAGCTGTAGAAACAATGTATCCCTTCATGTTTTTCATCTTGCTGTTTTTTCATCTAGTGTCACTTTCCAACACACATGTCACCATCACTCAAAGCACGTGTGTCTGATCATCCATGAGCTAAAAAAACAATAGAGCCGTGGATGACTGGGCTTCAACCGAGGGAGGCCTGCTGGTGTGGGTTTGGGAGATGGTTGAAGGATGAACGGTTCACAAGGAATGACATCCTCAGGCCCACCAGGGAGGGAGGGAGGCACCGGTGCATGGAAAGGGGAGGTGGCGTCTGATGGGTGCTGGGATTTTGACTTCTATCCACCATCCCACCATTACCACAACACCCCCACCACAGCCATGCACAGCCAACCTCAGGGCCACCCAGGCCCTAATCAGCAGGATACAGAGCATCTCGAGGGACAGCCAAGCCCCAGCTGCCTGGTGACTCCCTCTGCCCCTTCTCTCTTTTTCTCTCTACTGGCTCCAGTCTTTAGCACAAGCACACACACACACACACACACACACACACAGAAACTTCCTTAGCTGCTTCCTACACCCGTGTCCCCGTGTCATTATTGACTCATTCTCCTTGACTGCACCTTACCCATCCAGCGCCTGCCACTCATTACCACAGGGCACTAGGGACTACAGCATGCCCTATCCTCCAAGACTACAACAACACAATTTGACACAACACAACAACAAGAGAGAGTAAGACAATCAGATTTATAAAAGATTTTGTACTCCAAACTGTGCAAAAACTCCCCGAAGATATAGCTCTTCTTCTGTATTTTACCCTGTAGCATGTACACATGATTGCATAATCCTTATAGATTTATCTTTCTGCCAGCTGCCATGCTTCCAGTGGTTTCCACTGTTATGAAACCCTCAAGATATCCCAATTGACTGCACATGCAATATCAGAGGCATAAATCACTCCTCGCCAAAAAGTAAGAGTAAAGTGTGAGTTATGTGAGTAGGAGGTGTGGTAGTAAAGCAGCTGTCATCATGCTTTCTCCATGACTACTACTTGCTAATAATTGCTCCACATACACAGTAAGACTTGAAAACCTCCTTGCAAAGTTGGCAATAAATTGGTCCCAAATCATCAATCTAAATCTGGACAACACTGTGTATGCAAAGACACACAGGATGCTTACTCATGACTTTTAGCTCTGGCCCCTGGAGTGAGTCAGACAGTGTAAACTCTATCAAAACCAGTGTCACCTGCCAGCCGCAGCTGTGCATGGCAGACCGAGTCTGGTCAGCCTCATGGGGAGGTGCGGGGATAAAATGTTGATTCACCCACATGTTGATATACAGAGGTTTGTAATGAAGGGGAATAATTACCTGTATTTACAGAAAAAACCTGAAGGTAGACATTGCCTGTTTATAACACCACGTTGGCCAACAACTGTCAACTGTGTTTGACATTGAGCAAGCCAAGATGTGCTGACAGCATCTATTTACAAAACAGCTGTGGCTCTTACAGCGTCTAATGCTACGTGTGTCACAAGAATGGACCACCAACTCGAAACTGTAGTGGTCCAAGAACTTTTTGTCAGCGTGCAGTGTTTGTTTTGGCCACATCACAAATAGAACAAATGCCACCTGAAATCTTTAAGTCCAGTCTGTAACAAAATTATACTCAATGAATGCACCTGTAATTATTAAACACAGTTTTATTTTGAATTGACAACATTAAAGGCAAATTGATCCTCAACCTTAAGGACACGCACCCGTCACTAGAACCCCGCCTTGAGTAAACCAAGATGTCAGCGCAGTGTGATGACAGTGTAGCAAAGAAAGGAGCACTGTGCTGTGCTGCTGGTGAGACTGACGTGTGCTTTTTAAGTGTTCGCCAAGTACAATAGTGAGAGGCGATGGTCCTGCTCTATACTAATTGAGTCAGCATGCACTGCTGCTCGTCAGGGCGAACTTTTGCAGCAGTAGATTGACTCCCTGCTTCAGGGAACATTAGTAACACAGCACACAAGCACATACAGAAATGTACAGACTGAGGTGTGTATACACTGCACTGCTGCCATCAAAAGTCATGATAAGTTTGCAATGATAATGTAATGACAGTGAATAGTTCAAGTTTAAAATAATGAACTTGTAGTTTCTTTTTAGAATGGTTTCTAATAGAGTAGAGACAAGCTGGTAAAATTAGTTTTTTTTGGTATATCCAATATAAGTCATATATTAATTGTACAGAATAAGCTCTAGGATTTTTGCAGATAATGGTTTGAAAGGAAATTACATAGTTCAGATAAAAATAACAGCCAAATGTCCATGTCACTAGCTTGTTGTTGGACCGAAAAAAGTGCAGTTAATCAGCATGTACTTGTCTGCTTGTTACCACTTATGCTGTAATGACAGCAAATTATTACACGGTTTTGACACACAAAGCTAACCTTGTTTCTAAACAGCAATGTGTACAGAGAATCTAAAGGATTTGATTCAAAAACCATTTTCTAATAATAATGTGTTAATAGTAATGTGTAATGTTGGTGCCTTACCTGCACTACAGGGTGGCCTCCAGACAGCGCCTTGACAGCCCCTCGGCTGCCTTCAGTCTCATAGTGGGCCCTGTGGTGGGACTTTGGCTGCACCTCGATCTGTAAGTTGTACGGGCCGGAGCAGGACGGAAGCTGCCAGTCAAGAGCTGGCAGAGATGGGCTGCAGTAACATGACATATTTGTATTAAAATTAAATAACGATACACAAAATTTCTTTGTTTACTCTACTGCTGATTGATATAGCATAAGAGTGATTTCTATTTTTTTGTACTAAATACTGTGTCTGGTTATTCTTTCCTGAAAAACAGGAAGTGCTGTGTATGTTTCCAGACTTTTTGGAATAAAAAACATGGAGAATGATTGAAGTTTTTATTTCTATTCTATTCTTAAAACTGTAGTCACATTTGATTTGCCAAAGCAGGAAACTGTGAGGTTGCAGTTTTTCCATGGTTCCATCAATGCCAAGGAAGTTTAAATCAAAAAGTTCTAATTCTCAAAGTTCTCAAATTAGGACACTTTAGTGTAACCCAACTGGCTTGATCCTTCTCGATTTCATCATGGTCTATAATCTAATCAATTGAAGTCATTCTGATGTCCGTAATTCCTGGGGTCTGGGTAATAATTAGTGGCCCTGTTTATGAAAAATAAATGAGAGACGAATGTGCCATGGTTAGAGAGCAGTGTGTTTTGTATTATGGTGTGACAGGTGGAAACAAACACAGGCAGTTAAGAAAGTAATAGTGAAATGACAGACATTTGTAGTGGACAAAAACAAATCTCACACAAACTGGAAATCAGCCTGTCCTTTGATACAATTACTATTCCAAATTGATAACACAGCCACACTAGTATTAAAGACAATGGAGTTATACAATGGAATAAGGTCAGCAGCACACCCAGCCTTGGAGCATGATAGCATGATATCTTTTTCTTAGAGCTACAGCTGGCGTCCCTTAACATCATTGTTCTCAAAGGCAGTGCTTCCCATGTGAACACCGTGGAGATATCTAAACCAAAACAAACATGTGCAAGACAATATTTCTCTATGCCGGATGCCTGGTAAACGCAAACCCCTGACCTGAAGGGTGGCTCAACTGAAACCAATCTCTGGCATCTTTGTGGAACTTAAGGGCTGTTTGTTGACCCAAAACGAACCGATTTCCCCCCACAGGGCTTTATCTGTCCAGTCAGTGTATGACATCAGGCTAGCTACACAGAAAGAGATGGGCTGATGGCGAGACAGAGCAGGCAGTGTGCCGGCTGATTAACCCACAGACTGCTTCCCCTTCAGCCAGGCCTGTCACCATCACTTCCTGTTGCTCACTATCTTAATCAAACACTTGATTTCCGACAGGAAAGTGTGTTATTGGCTTGGAAAAAATGCCACGAGGGACACAATTGAAATTGAAAAAGTGTACCTTGCTCAAAAGTCAAAAATCAATTACATAGTTGAGTGCATGTGTGTATTTGTGTGAGCGTGTGCATGCCATTGTGTCCGTATGCCTTCCTATGTTTGTGTGTGGGTTGCTATAGAAACAGTGGCACACACATGCTGCGCAACTCCTCCCTGTGAAATATGATTTATAAAATAGTTTTGATCTTCAAAGAGAACTCTTTTGGTAGTGCAACTTTTGGATTTCTGCCTTTTGATATGGCCTTTGAAGATTAAAAACTAAAACAATCGTGTCCTCGCCATAAATAAACACTAAATGTGCAAACGAAAAGACAACACTGGGGTAAAGTAATGGCATTATTCAAAGAATGTTTTTTCCTTTGCACTGTAGAAGTCCCTAGGCAGAATGTTAGAAACCATAAATCTGTCTAAAGTAAACATGTGTGTGCTTCATTGTCTTCTCAAGGAAATTTAGAGGCAACATTACTGAGCTAGTTTTACACTGACTGGAAATTATCTTTATAAGTGTTTCATCTTGCAGATTTTTATGTTCAACATTTTTATAGTACTACTGAGTTGCTGGAGGAGCTCCACCCACCTGAGGTAAGGCTTGGGTTTAGACCAGGAGTATGGATGCTGGGGAACATCCAGGAACCCTCCACAATAGTTCTCTTTTTTGAGGGCCAGTCGGGAGGGGTAGTCCTCATGGCAGAGCTCCCCATCAGGACCTAGCAATTCGCCACCAGGCTCCACCTTTAGGCCCATGGACTGTGAGTGGTCCAGCATGGTCTTCCGTGTCTTGATTGGGATTCCCTCCCCCATGTCTACCACTCCATCTGTGGTTAGAGCGTTGATGGCGGCCACAATGGCAGAGTTGGTGTACTGGTTGGTGTTGGCGAGCCAGTTCTCATCTGTGATGCTGACCCTTGGGGAGCCATGCGGGGATGGTGTGGGTGACTGGATGGGTGAGCAGGATGTCTGACGGTAGGGGGTGCCATTGAAGCTGTACTTTCTCTTCCCCATGCCACCACCTCCGCCATTGCCTCCACTGCCTCCAATACAGGAAGGGGAGTTAGGCCTGGAGCCGCGAGGTTGCGCTGGCCAGCCTTCCTCGGCCACTGCTCCTATCTGAGGGGAGGTGGAAGGTGAATGGTGAGGGGAAGCTGCAGGGCCACTGGCATGTGGACAAGACAGGAGTGAAGATGAGCCTCTGGGAGAGACGCAGGGAGATTGCCAGGGGGAGTTCTGTGGGGAGTTGTCGTAGTTGTAGAAGCTGGACTCGTAAGAGGATGCCTCGGAGTTACAGCTACGTGAGGAAATGCTACTTGCGGGGCTGAGGCAGCTGGGATCACGGTAGCCATCCGCATTGGGCAGTGTCAGCGTCACGATGGAATTAACACCTCGTTTGATGATGTGGTCCTCACTGCTGCTCTCTTCAACCTCATCCTCAGGATACTGGCTATAGGCAGTGATCTCAATACGGGGGCTTTCCAGGGCTGGGGCCCCATTAGGTCTCAGGCCGTGGGGCAGGTAATAGCCTGATGAGGCATGGTTATCATTCTGGAGGCTGTAGCCTGTCTGGTGGCAAGAGGAAACTGAGATGATTGGGCTGGACTGTAAGGTGTGGTACTGGGTGGCCAGACAGGGGTTGCCCATGCCCAGTGGAAGGGACAAGCTGACATTTGGTGTGTAGCTGTATGCATCTGAAAAGAAAGAAGTATATTTTAAGTATAGTGAAGTTTAGTGTATGACAACATGCCACTGAGCAAATGCTCAAAACCATTACATTATGACATTTTAGAACAATACCCCTACACAAATCTTACCAATATGTCTTGCAGCGAATGACTGCCTCCCTTCTTTATAAACATCTGGAGAAGCTTAGCAAACATCTCAAAGCAGTTACTGTATGTGGTTGCTGTGTAGTCGCGAGTTGCACAGCCACTCTGTTTGTTTGATCAGTTCATCTAAGGCTCTATTTGGCACTCCCTGCTGTCATATGTACTCTACAGGAATTCCTCCAGCAGCGCTGATGGATGCTTTATTTGATTGATTGCATCACTCACTGAGTGAATTAGGCCCTCCCCTGTGGAAAACTGACAGCACTCTCGCATCGCTCTGAGCTTGTGATTAAGTCAAAGAGAGTTTGCTGCAGTGTTACACACAGATGCACCATGGTACACACACAAACAAAGGGAGCGCACAAGCAGACACACAAGGAAATTACAAGCAGACAAGTGCAATGACATACAAACTCACATGTAGCCCAGCAGATATGCCTCTTCATTTAGCCTTGTAGTGGCCAGCTGCTGTGTCAACAGTTGTAAACCTCATGTCTGCCTTTTATTGATAATGTCAATGAGGGTAAACGTGGTTGAAGCATGAATACCATTCAGTCTGAAACCCAGTGAAGGGCATTCCCCTTGATGCAGTGTGCTATATTTGTTAACCACAACGCTGTGGATCACATGAAATGATGAATCTGTCACACATTGCATAATATGTGGGTAGGCAGTCTACAATTAGTTTATGAGAGTCTATTTTCAGAGGTGATTATGCGATGTGCATCAGACCAATTCAATATGCCAAAAGTTCAATGTAACCTAGGACACCTTTCATAGGTTCCTAAGCAACCCTAGGCAATCACTTAACATAATATTCAAGCATATCATAGAAAATCATATTTGAAACTTCTTGAAATTTACAAAACAGAGACTTGAGAACAAAAATATGGAATTATAATAAAACATTCATCTTGTGTTTGGTTAGCAGAATGCTAAATCAGTCAGACCCCCTCACAGCCTTTTTACACAGAAACAAACTGACTTATGAAGTCTTTTCCCTATTGATCTGAGTACACAGCAGTGCCCTCACACTGTAAACTATACAGGACATACAATAAAGAAAAGAAGCCCTCCATTGCCCCTGAGTACCCACCTTTCTTAGGTTCATTCTGGGCACCATGGCTGTACTCAAACACATCGCTGAAATCAAAATCTTGCTCTTCACGCTGAAAACTCATCTCCGCCCCGGTGATTATACACTAAGTCTAACATAAAAATGAGTATGCCTTCAGCTCAGCCTCTACTGATGCTTTCCTCTCTGGTTTACCCTCTTCTAGTGCTGAACAGATGATAATCTCCTGCCCACTCCACCCGGCGTGACACACCTCCTTACTTCAGGCTTGAGTGACTTTGCTTAGAGTTGCAGCTGTTATTTTTTTCCTTTCTTCTGAATGTGTGCACGATCAATGCACTATGCTGCAACATATTTGACTTCTTCTAACACCCACTCAAACACACTGGGACTTTCACTCTTGTGTGCTGCACTTGTTTTGAAACTTGGCTTTTCCGGGTCACACGCATCACATCTGCTAAACTAATATAATTATAATTTTTTTTTTTTTTGGGGGGGGGGATGAAACAAATAAAAGAACTATAAAATGACTCACTCTTGCACTCAAGGCAAAGCCTCTACAATTGTTTTCAGTCCATTCAAAATGTGGTGTATGCAGAGTTAATTTGAAAACACTGACTATCACACAGATTATAGCGTGCTCATTCTGTCCTCCACAATTTTTCTCAATTATGCTATCATGATCAAAACACTCCCTCCCCACAACCAAACCAGCGTGACTAAAGAATGGATGGGTTTATCCACGGGGATTGTGGTCTAGGCTGGGTTCAGACTGACGGGACCTCAGGGAGAGATAGGTGGTCGCCCACAGAAGTCATCCGCAGCCTCTGGAACTAAGAACCCTGGGGCCACTTATCGCACATGGCTGACTATGGGCTATGGCAAAACACCAGCATGGTGTGTGTGTGTGTCTGTGTGTGTATCTGTGTTTATGTACATGTGTGATAAAAAAACAGCCCTCGGCATATACTGTTGAATCTGTGTGTGTGGTTAAGCACGTCTCCTTGTCAAGCAAGCTACACAGCTTTTGTGAATGCACAGATCACAGCTCTCTCTCTGCCTCACTCACACACACACACACACACACACGTCTGTTACCAATTATATGGCCTAGGACCGAGGGACTGAAATGAATAATAATACAGCCCGCACCCGTCCGTCTAAAACCTCAAAGACAAAATGAAATTCCCAAAATCCACAAAAAGCCGGTGACATCAGCACTGGAAGACTCTGTGAATTAACAGACAGACTATCATTGACTTCTGATGGACCAAATCAAATTTTGCTACCATAAATGCTGAATCAAACAGCAACAAAACCCCAAACTTTCCTTTTAATGGTAAACCCAGGCTGAATCATCCTCCACGCTAAAGTATCTTAGGCAACTCCTGGTTCTACGACTGACCTCTGACCTCACTGTGCATGGAGACCATAGACATATCCCTGCTTATTGATTTTATAAAAAAGTATTTGAAGTTGACATGAACCTCTCATCAAGAGGAGTGCAAGCGACAGCAACAGTGAAACCCCATGTTTGCCCATGATGATAAAACACCTGCAAAGTCAGCTGGAGACACCTAATGGTGTGCATGCCATTCAATACACTTTAGTGAGTGCTAATTTGATCCATGCACAGAGCAAAGATCAATCAAAAAAACGTGTCTGGCATTTTGTCATCTTAGGAAAAACACACCGGGTCACACCAGGGGATAATTCAAAGAGTCTTCCTCAAAATGAATAGTTTTAACTTGTGATAGGTAGGGTTGCGGTTATTGAAGTAACGGAATAACAATCTATTTTCAATCATCAGTTGCAATTTGAATATTTGCAGGTGGATTTCTTGTTTTCTTTTTATTTATTCATCTTCACCAAAACTGTCAGCTCTATTTCCCTTTAATATCAGTGTACAAAACGCTTGACCCAGACTTTACACTTGCGTACAAGTTCATATCAATTTGCATCACAGCCGCAGCACCTGGTGTCAGCGCACCTAAAACCAGACCAGACAGCAAATTCATCTTTGAGCGCTGGTTAAAACATTAATGCAAACTCAAAAAGCAATATATTTTACCTTCTTCTGCAGACTTCATATCGGCGGCGAGAGAGGTGAGAAACTGGAGTCCCCGCTCCTTACCGGCTGTTGCTCCAAAGCTGAACTTGGAATTGACGCTGAGGCTGAAGGTATCCTGCATTCAACAAGCGATGCGCAACTTTCTACGATTCTGAGAGTGTAACAAGCAACGCCGATGATAATATTGCAAACGCTAGATTACTTCATACACCATCAAATAAAGGCATAATTCGCAGAGAAGTTAAAACAAAGCGAGTGAACAACTTGGAAGCACAGCTCGGTGTGACTGTGCGCACCAAATGAACGGGGGACAAATCTTCTGCTATTGAATCTGGAGACCGGCGCAGGTAGGGCTGCTAAGGGGACCGTGGTTGAGGTGAGTTTGTCTCGGTTCAGCCCTGTGAAGGTTTTCAAGAGTGTCCCCAGGTCGATGACGCAGCGCGGTTTGTCAGAGGGGCCGGCTCCGGTGCTTTTAAAGCTGGAAAACACCCTCCGTCCTCCCGTCAGTGCGCCGCCCATCCAGGGATGACGCGACCGGTTCCTGCAACCTCCTGGACCGCCTGATGATGTCTTCCACCCTGGGATCCCATCGATGGAGGTGGGAGGTGTGTGAGGTGAGTGTGTGTGCGCGTGTGTGCGTGTTTGTGTGTGTGTGAGAGAGAGAGTGACTGAGAGA
>NW_023339807.1:6488680-6513871 GCF_004916995.1 Morone saxatilis
GAGAGAGAGAGAGAGAACGACAGAGAGACCTAAAGTTTATTTCAACAGTTACGATTTTTTAAATTATGTTATCAATTATGTTATCAATTATGTTATCAATTATATTATTATTATTATTATTATTATTATTATTTTACCTTGAGTTAATTGAAATAATTGCTATTTTCCTTATTTCTGGATAAGTGATCCACTTTTATGGTCTAAATATTTATAGTGAAAATATATTTACCAGAAGTATCTCAGCAGGAGCTTTTGATAGGTCACACTCCTCTTCACTCTCCCTCAGCAGTTTGCCCAGTTGTCTTGAAATTTTAGATGTTAAAATTATTTCTAATGATCATGGTGGCTTAAATGTTGACACTGAATTTTACAGATGAGATTATTTGGTTATTCCTTACTTGTTTCTCACTATATGGTCCCTCTGGATTATCAATAAACTTGATTTATAATTCCAGCATGACTGTTAGTTTACCGGATATATAAACTTAACATGATTCTGTGGCTGCTACTGTATATTATCAGGACGCATGCAATGTAATTTTTCCCATGTTTTTCTCTAGCTGACCCTGACCTTTGACTTCCCCATAGAGGAAGGGGAGGAAGTTGGGGGTCTCCTACAGGAACAACATAGTATCATATTGCAGTACTTTTTGGCCTTCCTCGTTAATATTGGCCATCATGTTATTATACAATCATTAACATTATTCAAACATACAGCGTATCCCCCTGATTAAAATCAAAACGCAAGTGCTATCAAATTTCATTTCCAAATGTGTTTTCCTCGTGTTTGAGGGAAATACGGTTTCACAGATTCGCCCAAAATAACTATCCTGAACCACTGACAGCACAAACACGCCGGATACCTCATCTCTGCTTTCCATTACTTTGTATCAAGTCTGTCCCCAGTGAATCGGTGGGCACAAAGCCTTATGCTTTGCTTATGTTAAAGGAAAATACTGAGGTTCACTTTTCAGCTTATTTCCTTAATTGCACTCTTATTACCATTTATCAAAGTAATAGTCCCTATTATTGGACTGTGTTGTCATAAACTGATACAGAAAGGTGAAAACACAGGGAGCTGTTGTTGGCTGATAAGATATGGTTAGATATGACTGACAAATGTCATAGAATTTGAACAATATGTACACATTTCATGTATGCACTTAAATACACATGGCTGAGCATTAAAATTCCTCTTATCCTGGGCTGCCAAATGGATTAACTAACAGTAACACTGAAGCAATTGGCAGAACAATAGACACTGCGAGCTTGACGTTGATGAATTAAGTTTTAATTTGAAGTGATATGTGTCATTATGATACTTGATGGGGTATTTAAAATTAACAGAGTCTGATGAGTGGTACCATTGAATGCATATCTTGAAAAGCACTTAAAATAAATTATTATTATTATTACAAATAGTATGGAAATGATAATGACAAGTAAAAAAAACTCCATATAACAAATAGAGCACATCACTGAGTGCTGGTAGCTGCCATGAGTGCAATTAACAATGGCTTAGACAAGCTTCAATGTAATTCCTTTTGAATGGGGGCCAGATTTGAAGAAAAAAATGACTCCCGTGAGTCTGAAATGTAGCTGGCAAGCTCGAGGATGATCACACATAATCAGAAGCAGACTGCCTTTTTGGGGGCAGGCCGGCTGTGGGGCAAGCGTAAGCAGACTGCACGGGGGGAAAGTAATAGTACGCTCTGTTTTCTTTGCCTACAGTAGCTCTCTGGCGTCAGCTGTGGCTTGGCCGATGTGCACGTGTGAGCTTGGAGATGAAAAAGCAGCATCACATACTTTGGGAGATGAATTATGATACGAACCAGCGGTAGGAAAAAAGTAGCCGCACAACTGATTGGCACTGTCAGCGGGGTGGTCTTATGCTAGTTGTTGAACAACTTTAAAACCCTGTGCGTGTGGCGTGGGTCAGTGGCAGTCTGAAGGCTTATCTTGATGGATTCTGTGCTACTGAGTAAAGTATCATTAACAGTGTCTGTCAACAATAGTGAGACTCTACAGTGACAGACATTATAGCCATCAGGTCACTAAGCAGTCTATACTTCATTAAAAAAAGACGATTGTAAACTAAAGACCTGATGGTGTAATGCCCCTAATTAAGTGTATATATGTACAGTAAAAAAAAACTGTGATTTAAATAAGCATTTCCCCAGGATCAACTCCAAAAGTCTGGCTGTGCCTTTCTTAGCAGTGTGAGTCAGGCTCAGGTTCAAACGCCTACTACAGTTTAACTATACATGAAGTAAGAGTTTTATGTAAAAAACATCCTAACTGAGACTGTGCTGTCTTGCCAAAATAAACCCTACGGTGCTGGACACTTCTGCACTTGCAGGAATGGCCAAATCATAACAGTTCAAATCCAAAGTGTGTCCTAAACAGCAGTGAATACGAAAGCTGGACTCCCTCACAGTATGTTAGGTATTTTGCCTTTCTCTCTCCTTGTTACAAAGTGACCACACATGGGCCAACTGACATAAACATGGCGTGTGTGATTTGTTGAAGCTTCTTGATTTAGTATTGAACTTTTAAAAAAACGTAATCTCTCAATGGCATTTGGTGCCACCACGTTACAAACTTATCTAGTGAAACATTAATTTATGCAATATATTGTAATGTGCCACTCACGCTACTATTGGCAGTCTCATATCATTTGGTTTGACAGCACCACTGTTAAAGTTTGTCTTTAGGTCTATCTGACTGACTTCCGCGCTGTGATTAGCTTCAAATTGTCAGTAAAGCTTAAGCTCGTCTGCTCGAATCTGCCTCCACTTTACATCTTCTCTGGAAATGTAAGATAATTTATAGTGCTACTACATCTGGCCCTGTGACACTGCACGTACTGAGCAGCCACAACATGTCTGCGGAGAGCATTAGAGACATACTATGTCTTGCGCTAAGATTTATGAGAGCCCTGCTTCTCGCTCGTGTGTTTTGCAGAAAATGATCATTGCTTGTGTCTTGTAAACAGGCACATGCTGCTTTTACATTTATACAAATTGAGCTGTTGTGTTTTGCTCTTTTTCCTTATTGTAATTCCATGAAGCAAGGCTGTTTGTGACACACACAACATCTCGTGCCAAAATCGAGATGGTTGTCCAATATAGAGCTCAAACCTTACTCCTGTTTCTTTAAGGTTCTCCTATTGGCATATTTCTTTAGAGTGATGCATTTCTGTCAAGGGACTGGAAATGTTTGCCAACAGTGCTGATGATATAATAAATGACAAGAGTGGGGTTTTCAGCATGAGTGCTGTACTCAATGCCAGTCTCTACAATGTTTACTACCAGTGGTTTGGCCCAGGAGTCTGGCTACGTCTTGGCATGACCCATTTCTTAGAACTCTCCATAAAAGATTTACATGTAAAAGACGGACCCAAAGTTGACAGGTATAAATTTTCACATCTAAGGCTCTCCAAGCTGTGGGCTTAGTCTTGTCATATTTGTTTGTCTGGACATCAAGAATTCTACCGGTAGGAAAAATGAGCTTGAGGCAGATATTAATATGGACACTAACAAGACATGTAAACCAAGAGAAGTGTAGTTAACTCCGGGTGAATCTCTGCGATACGAAAAATTCAAGGCTGCAAACTCGAGCTCTTCCCTCAAAGCTGCACAGTTAATCCCCTGCTTTTACAACATATAATTCATGTTTGACATATCCGGGGAAATGTGCACACTGGCATCTTGAGTTCCCTACACTATTATTATCTATTTTCTAAGTTTTTCTATGAGCCATAACTCGAATCAGGCAGCTTTTAATAGCTGTAAACACTCATTTTGTGTGCACTCTGTTGATACAGGTTTATTACTCAGCCGCGTTGAACCCTGCAGCGTCAGTGGCAGCTTCTGCAGCTACAGACGTGATTACTAGTCATCTCATTTGATTGCAGTCTGATATGAGTGGTGAATTAAGAAGTCTGCGGTTAATGAAGGTTAAGTTGTGAGTGGCTGCGGTCAGTTCCATCTTTTGGCATGAGTGGAGCACACACGCACAACCAGTTGTACACACTTGCCCACTTCTCCTTTTCCTTTGTTAGTGTTTAGACGCATGGAGCTGCATACTTCAGTGCTCCAATGGAGAACTGCTTAGAGCTATCTTAGGCATGTCTGGACACCGCTGTATGTTTAGCTACTGGCTTTTTTCAGAGATTCCTCTTATGAATAGGAAGTAACGTATATGTCTGGCTCGTAAACCAAAGAAGCAGGGCTGTCATTGTCACACGGCCATTGACTAAGATTGTGTGCTGGTAGAAAATAGGGAAGGAACAGTGTGAGGCTGGTACTTTGTCATAGTTGTTTACATGATCTACTTGTGAAAGATCCTTTGTTTAACATGGGGTCTAGTCCCATTGTTGCAGGTTTGGTATGATAAGTGAGACTAATATAACACTTTCTTTTATTGCCAGCCACTTAGAGTTGATATCCTGCAACTGTGCTTTATTATTAAGTCAATTCAAGTGGCCATATAACTTTTTTAAAACCCTAAAAATGGAGAAAAAAAAAACCTGGAAATTGTGACGAATTATAAGTACATCCACACTTCAAAACCCTGAGTACAACCCAGCAGCAACTACAAGAGAAAAACAAAATCATAAAAGTATGATCATGCTTGTTTGTTATTGTCTAGATTAAATACAGCTCCTCTGGGTTGAAATATCAGCACATTGTTTTTTTAACTAATGACCTATTACTGCACTCTGTCAGTGTTGTTTTCTCTACGACTGGTTTTTGCTGACAGTGTGAGATGCGATAAGCTCCGACATGGGCACTGTATCTTACCCACATGTGTTGCTAATTCAAAACCTGTGGCCAATAACAGTTTCTGTAGGTCAAAGACATATGACCTATGAGACAATTTTCCTACATCAATTCTAACACAGATAATTAGTCAGGCGAGACATCTGAGGAGGGCCATATTGTCAGTTTCAAACAAAACAGTATGATATAAGCTTTGTTTTTTTTTTCCTCCACTGAAATGTGTATTCATTCAGTTTTGTTGCAATCCCAGTAATGGTTATGGGATTATGAGGGCGGATGGTTTCATTTTTCTTGCCTATGACTGTCACATCCAGGTCCATTACAGTGATTTAAACCCAAGCATATATGCCAAGGCCATTTTTACTGCACGGCTCTCCAGCTTGGCTGCTCTACATTAAAACACATTTATATAGTCCAGCACAGCCAGGGTCCTGGTTATGTGAAAGGGTCACTCACAAATCTGAGCTCAATCTCCCTGCGTCTTGAATCATTTTGTCGACTAAATACTGAGAGTCGATTTGTCACAGGCAGTCATTGTTTCCATTGCTACTTTATTTAACTAGAAGATGACAGGACAGGAGGTTTAGTGATATATAGTTTATTTAAAAAAAACACACACACACACACACACACATACACATACACAAGGCACTAATCGAATTCCAAATGCACACACTGTGATGAACCTGCATTGTTTTGGTGAATCAAGCATTCACCAAAATGCATTCATGGCGCCACAATCACAGTTGAGGGTCAAACATTCCCTCTGTTGCCGGTTCTGCTCCTACCCAGTTCTTAATGACATCACATTGTCATTAATTGGACAGAAATGTGATATGATGACACACTCATGAAAATAAACATGTAAAGGTACAGTTCGACATTTTGGAGCTGAGAGTTAGATGTTAAGATTGATACCACCCTCATGTCAGTTAAATATGAAGCTTGGGTTGAGTGAGGGCACAGTTAGTTTAGCTTAGCATGGAGTTTATAGAAGAAACAGCTACCTTGGCCTGCTGCCTACCAGCACCTGTGAAGCTCAATAATCACCATCTTGATTGTTTAATCTTTACAAAAACCAAAGTGAAAAGCAGTGCTGTAGTCAAGACCACCATTGTCAAGTCCAAGACAAGTCTAAGACCAGGGCTAGTTGAGACTGAGTTTGAAGAGGTTCAAGTCCGAGTCTAAAGAGGTTTGAGTCCAAGTCAAGAGAGAGTCCAAATGAGAGACACAGAGTCTAGACTGAGGCAGAAAAAAAGAATGCTTTTGCCAGTGGGATGGGTTTTGGCAGCCCAGCATACGATTACAAGAGACATTGATTGGGACATTTCACATTTGTCTCTGGGGCCATCAGTGTGTACTACATTATATTCCCCAATAAAGCTTTTTCATATTTCATTGTTATTAATACTTCTGTCAAGATGCTGAATTCCATCTGTGGCTTCAGGAATAAAAATGTCCATCATTATTGAACTGATTGGCATGGAATTTGCTGCGTACACTCAATATTCTAAGAAAAAAAAAGAGAAGGAGGCAATTTTGGTGACTCCATGACCATGACGTTTGTTTTGCTGGCACCATACCAAGCCAACCTTTCAATTTCCAAATGACTCTATATCTCCTGAGTCTTTGTTCATAAAACACACAATATTTGCTGTGTGGTTTCCCGCTCCCAATAGGAGGAAACCTATTGATTTTGGTGACCTTTTTCCTAGCGCTGTAACTTTGGTTACTCTAAAGTAGGCGTTGTTGGAAGTCTGTGCTCTAATCAGTAATTGATCATTGTCTTCTTTTGATGATTTGATTGAAGTTATGTATTGGAACAAAACTGTAAATCACACAAAAACATCAAAACACACAATATCTTCTCGTATGGGATCTATAAAAAAGATAAATGCATAATAATCCAGTCCAATAATATTGGTCCCTTTAAATTATTCATGTCCCTCAAGGTGACATAGTGCATTTCCTCCTGATTGGCTTAGATTCATCATCATGTCAGAGGAGCAGCATGTGTTTGCACCCTCTTTAACTTTGTCATATATCAGAAAAGTAGGGCATTCATACAACACCAGACTTTTAGGGGACAAGTTAAAACAAGATCCCATCCATCAGTTTATTGTGCTGCATTCTTCACCACTTCTGTTTAAGTTTAACATGCGCAATATACGTTTATCATTCGGGGAATCTAAAAGTGTGACAACGGATTGTCAGGAGGAAGATGTCAGTTAAAGTCAACATCCTTCAGTGCTGCTGCAGAGGTATGATTTGCAGGGCCTTTCATGTACAGACCCATAGAAAGCTTGAGGCAGGTCATTTACACTGCTGTTACTGTGATTCTATGACCTGTCCTTGGTGTTGGTATTGACATGTCATAAAAAGATTAAAAATAGCTTGATCCTGGCTTACAGTGCTGTAACAAGTCACAGTAGTCTAAGATCGTCTGACAGTCATTCTGACCGAGGAGTTGAGAAAAATAACTCCTGCTGGACATTTATGTGGAGGGGGGGTCAACTGAAGGACCAACCCCTGTTGTCTTCCTCTTTTTTTCTCTCCTTTTCCTGTCTCCAGTCAATGCCTTCCTTTTTCACGGCCCCTCTGATGGGATCCCCTCTTCTGTTTCCTGCTGTTTGTGTGAGTTGCTTAGAAACCATGGCAGCTGTCCAGTTGGGGGGGATTTTTTTCTTTTTACTGGTGTGACTGGGGAGGTTGGGAGGTTAGGAGGTCAGCATATGGGTGGGATGCTTTACAGTTTTTTGTTGGCATTTTGATATATGGGCAAAAGTAATGCCCTGTTCCACTAAACTGGTTTGTCCCATCTCTTTAACCTAAAAATAATGTGTGAATAATGGTATTTAATTGTAATACACACAATCAATTCATAACTTTCATAACACAGTTTATTTTTTTTATATTTGTGGTTGTTTACCTTGATTATTATTAACTGTTCCTATACTTTACTCAGCTTGTATGTGCCTCTACATCATTTTATATTACCAATGGAAAAATGAATCACCCAACAACAGGTCCTATCACCTCTACAGTGCATTTTAGTGTTTTTCAGCTCATTATTTTGTTTGTATGACTTGCAAACAACATTCACTCTCTCTGCCTTTGTTTCTAGTCCTAAAAAACAGCTGTTTTCAACAAAAAAAAAAAAAAAAAACACCTGTACACTACCCAGCACCAAATAGCAGACAGACAGACAGATCAAAATTGTGAATATTGGACATAGGTTGCCAGACACATTACTTCAAATTAATTCTAATGTTAATTTGTGTCCTATGGACATGTAATAAGAAACTTTTGGAAACATTTTTGAAACATGTTCGCCATATCATCTTTATAGAAAGCCAAAGTGCTGACATCACCCCTGGCCTAGCCTCTGTTTCACTAGCTTCTGTAAATCAGTGCAATCTCTGACTGAGCATTTCTTGTTTATGTCTTTCTGAAAAGGACATGTGTTACTGGGGTTCAGTTACCATTATGATTTGAAACATTTGTGATTTTAACAATTCATTTGTTAGTGTAACATCCCAAAATAGCTCCAATACAATTTACCAGGATAGCATGGGTACTTGCATCGTTGTGAGTTTGGTTTTGTCAATATCCATGCCATCTGCCAATGTTCTCCTCTGATGTCATTGTTAAAAACCTTTTAGCTGTAATTTCTTCTCCTCTGTTGTTATTACAGATCTAAACTTACGACCCTTGGACTCACTTGTGGCCTCACCTATTCTGTCAAACTGGTGATGTTTTACCCCCGATGGTCTAGGGATAATGGGAAATAGGATCTGTTAAAGGCTAAAAACAGAAATTCTGATAGTGATACTGAAATACTGTTGAGTATGGCTGTTCCAAGGCAGGTTTTAAAGTTGTGTTATTACAGATGCCACTGTGATGTTGAATGTTTTATACTTCTAAAAACTTCTAAAATTCCAATTTCACTTGAATATCTTTCATATATTCAGCCAACTCTTATCCTCTTGCAATAATAATCACATAACCATTGTCTGTTGGTTGTGAAGTGCTAAAACTTGAACTGCCATTTCACTAATGATCCTACTCATTTGTTCAACACGTGCACGGCGACAGCACACACAAACCCTTGTAAAAAAAGTTGTGATTCACTCTGTGTTATTAGTCAGCCCGCTCCTTTGATTCACCCCCATCTGGCTCTGATACCACTGGGGCGAGAATGTATCACATGAGGAATAAACTAGATAGTGTGACGCTCAAGTGTTAGACGACTGCGCTGAGGCCAAGGCTTGACCTTCACATCCCTCACATCACCTGTGTTCACTGATAGTGCCGATAGATGTTGGGTTTACGTCAGGCTGTGTTCTGCTTTTTAAGGTCTTTGCAAGGTTTAACAGCAACCACACATGCATTTAAAAGCACAGCACACACATTTAAAAGCACAACACACACACAGTCCAAATTAGAATGTGTGTCTGCATGAAAAACTCATCAGGTCAGAATGACTCACAAGTGGCTGAATTCATGCAACATACACTCATCATCTCAAGAGGAGCAACAGTTTTCCTTTTCTCTCAGTCCATTTTACACCATTAAAACACTATTGAGATGAAACCAGACATAATAAAGTGTTGCTCCTCAGGGAGAGAACATGCTGCCCTGCTGTGGATCCATCTGAAGTAATTCCCTTCAACCCTGCAGCCTTAGCGTCTCCCCAGTTTCTGGAAACTTGATCTGATGGTGTGTTTTTCACTTGAATCCTACAGCGGTGTTCCTGACCTCAGACAGTGATCCCAATCAGGAGGAATACCCTGATTCTGCAGTCTGGACCCTCTGCGCTGAAACCAAATAGTATAATCGTGTAATGAGGGATCCCTCTCCAGGAAACATACTCAAGTAGGAAAACTGGCAGCTGCTCCTGCTGATAACTTGCATGGTTTATTATAAAAGCACAATTTCAGTAAGTAATAGTCTCAATTTACAAATTACCATTTTGTATTCAATGACTGTTGGGATCTGGGATTCATTTTTTAGTTGTTTCTTAGTTGTGGCTGCCAGTTTTACAGTCATATTTGCTACCCGCAGTACAAATCAGCATTTTCAGTTAAAACATTGTCATATTTTCTTGCAGAGTGACTCAAAATGTGATGAATCATGAACTCCAATTCTTTTCCGACAGTACACACTGACCAGTGTCTGAAAATCCAGAGCCTGATGGTGGATTGTACTGCGGTTGTGTGGATGTTGTGTAATTAATAAAACATTCAGGGAAGAGCTGAGGTGAACGGCAGTGCGCATTTCAGACAATAAACAGGATACTCTCCTCCTGTCCTGTGCAAGCAAGTGAGTGTATCCAGGATTAGCCTCAACTGCAATGACTTTCAATAGGCAGGGCGGGATTGCGTGCCCACCTGCCTAGCGCTGGGCGTTTTTATTGACATGACGGACAGAAGTTGTGTGTTCTAGTGCTGGTTACACTGTGCACACTGTGGTGTTTTCTAACAGGGCATGGCTGCAGTTGAAGGCATTTATGTGTACATAAAGATCGCTAATTATACAATGCTGTGCTTGTTTAATTCATCCAAAGGGATATACAGTTTATTCTGAGGAAGCATATTTTTTTTAACTGCACATGTGGTATGGTGGATTAGTTAGTCTAGCGTATGGTATCATATTTACCAGAACATATGGTATTTAGATGGCTTACTGTATAGTGGACCTACATGCGTGATGGGTTTTGGGATTATGACACATTCCCCCCATTGAAAGATATGAGATTGTGAAAGCCTGCATGCCTTAATGGTTTGTTAGCTCTGTCAGCTCTGGCAGCAGGAGGCAGTGTTACTCAGCAGCTCCCATGTGTCACAACCTTGCCACTATCTACGTAACTGCTATGGCTTCTGGGAAACCGTCTGGGCCTATAATCATCCTCCAGTAAAAGGAGATCAGGAGCCGCGACGCTGCCAAAGATAAATACACAAGTATGCCGAGAAATGCACACGTGCACAAGCAAATATGCTACACACAGGTTGCACACATGTCAAAAAAGTTTTGTTGCCAAATATAATGGGTCTCTCTACTCTTTCAATAATGGCTGTATGTATAAATACATCTGGACAATATAATTTCACACATCGTCACCTTCACACACCCACTCTCCCATGCCCCCTTTCCCTCCGTAAGAAAATAAAGCTCAGGTCTTGTCAGAGGGAATCCCTGCTACCCCAGCTGAGTATACACACTCCATACTGGCCCCTCCGACATAATTCTCTTCCAACAGTCTGAAACCACCCTGACCCATCGTCTAGAGTGACTCAGTGCCTCGGCTTCCCGCACTTCCCAGAAAGCCATTCCAGGCCATGAGTGAGGAGACCTCCAGACGAATGAGATTTCCCACTTTTGCATCGGTGGTCCTCCAGATCGCTCTCCCGTCGGAACACATTAGTACTGTGACCCCTCTTGTGGGCTTTTACGGAGCTCTAAGATCCTTAAGGTGGAAAATTAGCCCAGAAAGTGTTTACATATCATCACACGAACCAGATCTGTGTCCTATCTTCACATTTGGTACAGAGTGCAGACTGGCAGCCATGGTGGCTTTTTTAAAAGCAACCAGACGGTTACGAAACTCACGGAGCAAATAGGTTATTATGTCTCAGCTATGGTTCCATGGTGTGGTTTCAGAGGGATACAGCTCCTGAAGTTCCATGTTGAACAGGGAGTTCCTCTTGGGCCCACTGGTGTAGGCAAACCAAAAATGACCACTTCACCTTAAAAAGTTGTCTTTTGTCTGTGTAAACCATTTACTTAGCTATAACATCAATTGTTAAGGCTTCCAGAACTATATTACAGAGTAATATTGACCAACAATCGCTGCTTCCTTCCTCTGTACAGTCTTACAGGAGAGAGGATTTACAGCTAGTAGTATTCATTGTAGCTGTTTCAGGCTTTAAGAAGCATGAAATAAATGATGGAGTAGTTTAGAATGAATGTTTTCAGATTGCAGCTGTGTTGTGCTGTGATTCATACTGATTTCACACTGTGTTCTTCACAGTGGGCTAAAGCGTGCTATATATGCTGTAGTTAGAGCTGAAAAATGAATACTTGTCAGTGCAGGAAAGCTCTGTATCAGTTCACAGAAGAAATTAGGCTACAAAACATCAATATGGCTATAGATGTTTATTTTATTCTTCTTTCCTCTGATAGAAACCCAGTTTTAATTGAGGTTTCTATGTTTAATTGATGTCCTGTTCTGATATTACTCTTTGAAAACCACACACATTATTATGAGAAGACTATCCCTGATAATTCATATCAATCATTAACTAACATTCATTAACTCAATAATGATGTCTTTCGAACTTCAGAATCTCCCAAAATGGTCACAACTGCTGCCTGGAAATGTACACTGTTAAATCCTTCCAGTCAGCAAGGAATTGGACCACACCACACCATTTTGCTAATGTAAATGTCCCTAAATAAACTTACTGTACATAGGGCCTCCAATAAGTAAGCCTTCTGTAGACTGGCTGAGTTTGCCCACAGGATGTTGGCAATTGACTGGGCGGGTCATCTGGATAATCAGGTCATATTTTGATTTGGTGTCAGTCCACCAACAGTGACCAGTCTGGTAGAGCGTGGGCTACGCGAGGATGAGTTAGAGAAGAAGACAGTACCTGTTTGTAATACATTTATTTGACAATGACTTTAACCAGTTGAATGCAGAAAAATAACATAACATACTGAAGGTTGGCTTTTGACAAAAAAGGAATTCATTTTAGTAGCATAATACAGTAGAAGTACTTCATATGATATTGTAATTAGATTTGTTAAGGGTTTTGTGTAATAGCGAAACAGCAAACAGATTCAGTATATCGGCATATTTTCTACTGGCATTTGGTTTTTGGGGTCAGTAGCTCTCTAACTCATCATCCAGACCTCCTTGAAATCAGTTTAGTCAACTATAACATCTGTTTCTATTTTTTGGCTTTATTTTGGATTGTGATAGTAGAGAAAGACAGGAAAGGCATCAGAGAGAGAGAGGGCTAACATGCAGTATAGGGCCAGAACCAGATTCGAACCTGTGCCACTGTACTCAGCATGGATATGTGGTACACGCTCTACCAGGTGAACCACTGGGCGCCCCCGTTTTTACACACACACACACACACCAACGACACACACAATCAACCACACGCACCAGCACACAACACATCACCCACGGACGACCACAGCCCACGCACACAACCCACACACACACACACATAATTACATAACAATAAAATTATACAGTACATCAGGAGAAACAATTTCCAGACAAATGTTCTTCTCTTTGGTTTGTCTCAGTTTATTTTCTTTTTACTCTTTGTATTTTTCTGGTTCACCTATTGTAGCTGTAGAAATATATCCCATATATTTGGTTATCCCATGATCAGACTATGTTAGGATATTGGACGTTTTAGATCGATCTATAGTCACATGAAAAGTTAAAAGATTGCTTTCATACACATCAGCTCACCGGCCATCACAGTCCTACCATCATGAAGCATGACATGTTAATCATTTAAAGGAGCTGGAGAGGATGCACCCTGGTCTTTACATTACAGAGGGTGTATCAGTGACAGGTTGGGGGTATCTGCAGAGCGTTCTCTAAATGTGGACCGTCAAATGGTTATGTTAGTTCATGTGTTGTTGCTGCCATCTGCTGGGTTGCTGATGTACTCAATTTTTTGCAAACTACTTTGAGCATAATATAAAGACAAATTACAACAAACAAACCAACAAAAAGAAGAAAAATAAATGTGTTTATACTTTTTTTTTAATTTTAGCCAACTTAATGTTCATAGAATAACAAAGTATTTCCTCATAAATAAGTAATGTATAAGTACAATACATCAAATAACATATATCACATTTATTTAAGTCTGCAGGAAGATATCACAAGAGGAGACAGAAAAAAAGTGTAATAAAGTAAATATACCTACAGTATGAGCGCTGCACATTGTCATTATCATAGGAGTATAGGAGTTTTAGAACACTATTATGTAATATTTTTGTAAGATTCAGTGTAAAAAAAAGAGCCAGAACTTGGATATGGTTTACCTCAAAATGTGTGTTGTATGAATGCATAAAAGAAGACTTTATGGAGCTTTGCACCATCTGGTGGAGAACACAGTCATTATTACCTGTCACATTAGTATTACCAGGAAGAGAATACAGTTTGAATTAGCATTATGAAGCATTTGCTGACAAAAGAACCATTTGTATTTTCAACTTTACTCCAGGACTCTTTCCCTGGGCCTCTGTTTAACATTATACCTTTGCCTGAAGCTCCAAAGGGCATCAACTGAAAACATCACCATCACTGCACAATGAGGCCTCTTATATAAAAAGTACCTGCTGCTACAGACAGACTGTACTGCATTTCTTCACTGTACCGCCCTCTCCTCTCTGCTCTGATCCCAGGCCCGAACGCTCAGTGACTGATCCCATCATTGGATATGCAGCAGTATGGCACATTCCACTGATGCAGTGTGTGTGAAATAAGGGAAACGTAATAGTGATTGAAATTCAAATATTTTACTCATATTTCCCTGCACTGCCATTTTGTGTCTTTTAATTAAAAGCAGGCATGGTGATGTCATGCATGGAAGGCGAGAGAGGGAGCAGGTCTGCTTGTCTCAGGCCTGTGTATGTCACACTGCACAACTGCCAAAATATCAGATATCTCAATATAGAAAAAAAGGATGTGTGGTACTTATGTAGATGTAAGGTAACCTAACCCACTGAGAAAATACCTGGAGAGGTGGGTAAAAGCAGGGACAGGGACGTTATTATTAGTCAAAACTCTCATGGGAATGTTCTGCACTATTAGCACAATATACCTATTATGCTGCATGCACACTGATCTGATCAGAACATTTTTTCTGCCAGTAAAAGCTGCCTTTTCAGTCAGTTAAATATAATGTGCAGCATTTCCTATTCAAGTTCAACTTATGCCTGTGTCAGGTCTGTTTGCTTCTGAGTGATGACCCTCACAGGGCACAGATTGGTCTCTTCTGAAGCAAAACTAACTGGTAATGAGCATCCGCGTCCATCAGCCGCTTGTCTGATACATGACTAATAAACATGCAGCAGGCTACGTGGGGCTATTTAAAGGCCCAGAAATAGAGGCGTTGGAGAGAAGAGGGTCTTTTTCTTGTCCTGGTGTCACTCTGTGTCAGCCACGTTGGCAACATTCATTAGCATGGGTCAAATCAGCGCTGTCAAACATGTGATGCTATACACATGTGCATACACGTCCAAACGCACACACTCAGGGAGACACAGAATGTATGTGAACACATGCAAATTCACTCATGTCTATTACTTTGCTGCCACCATGTGGATAAAGCACGACATATCTGCTATAAGCAACAATGAGACACTGATGGTGCATGTCAACATACACATACATTGGAGCTACATTAATACATTTATATTATGGGATGTGAAATAACTTGATGGAGCTGGAAATACTATGATGTGATTTTTTTGTTTTCATAAGAGTTTTACTTATGCAGAATAAAGAGGAACTGCTTAGAAGAATACTTGGTGCCTTATACACATTATGAAACATTATTTCTAGACTTCAGAAAAGTTATTTTATTGTGTCATTTACTTTTCATTTATCCTTACATTTTTAGACATTGTCTAAACTGTTTCATTCTCTAATTGCAATCAGTGTTGGAAGAATACTCAGATCCTTGATTTAAAGATCCCCTCCAGACATTTATTAAGACAATTATACAGATAGTCTGTTCTTAACAATAATGTGTGTCTCGTTCCATAAAAAAAAGTACAATTTCCCTCAAAAAATCCTTAAAAAGGCATCTACTCCTTCTATCTCATTAAAAATTCCAGAATCGGGTGCCTGGTTAGCTCAGTCGGTAGAGCTAGCGACCCATGTACGGAATTGCTGCAGCGGCCTGGGTTCGAATCTGATCTGTGGCCCTTTGCTGTGTGTCATCCCCTCTCTCTCCCCCTTTCCTGTCTATCTTCAGCTGTCACTATGCAAAAAAAGGCCCAAAAAAAAAACAATTCCAGAATCTATGAATATGCAAGTTTCTTAAGTTTTCTTGTTGGACACAAGATGTGTCTTACTTCACTGTAAAGTCCATTCTCAGTGTTTGTGCTTCAGGTTTCTACATAACACTTGTATAAGTTGCATACTGGACCAGGTATTGTATTGTAGTTATGATGAAAAGTAAACCGTGAGAATTTTAACGGAAACAAAAAACAGGAGATTTCAATTGAGGCCCAAACACTCTGAGTAATGAAAGGTCAAGAAGAAATTGTTCTTGAATATAATCAGCACGTTTAACATTTTAATTGTAAATTTTAGTCTTGAGGGTGTCATTTATGATTGTGGTGTATTTGTATTATTTCTTTATTTCAGTACAAAACACATTTATATGTAAATTATGTCTAAATAACATTTCCAAATTAATTATTTTGCTTTGTGATAGGTGCCAGGTTTGAGGTGTAATCCTTAATTTAAAACAAAGACAACACAAACACAAAGCTTAGTCATTTATTTATTTACGTATTTTAAGAAAATGACTAAATGTCAAGTTTGCTTTGATTGGGATAGTTCATTAAGTCTTTGAACATTACAGAGAAAATCATTTAATTTTTTTCCAGAGCATGCATTCAGGAGATATGAACATCCAAGCTCTGGGGCGTCATTTAAGCACGCCTGTATTTACCATTACATGTCACAAATCAATACAGGTTTTGTATAAATTTTTAACCAAAAAAAAGTAAAATAAAGAACAATTACTAAGTTCAAAGTGGCGAAAGGTGTTTTTTTCTGTTATTAATACAGTTTTACAAATTTAAAACGGCAGTCATTTTTCATTCTCTCAATTTGTCAAAACCCAATAAAATCAACACCGCAGGCGCAGCATGAATACACATCAGCGCACAACAATTTACCAGAATGATTAGCAATGACAGACCACAAAAGGATATTACATTGACCTGTTCATAATATGCACCATTGTTATGATTATGACATATAGTCTGTACTTACTCCAGGGAAAGCAGTCTAATCAGGCTACTAGTGTAATTAAATCAACCTGCCCTGGGCTCTTATTGACTCGCTAATATGGCCGATACAATATGACTGTTATGACCTGCCGCTCTCAGACACCCATCCATACATGTTAGCCAGGCAATGATTGCCTCTGTTGAATTAGACCATAATGTATGGAGCAGCCTGAGAATGATGGGGCAGTGGTTGGAAGGGAGCTATATACACACATACACACGTTGTCATACATACAGTAATTAAATGGATTAAAGGGAGACACTGTGAATGCATCACCTGTATTTAGCATCAGAAAAGAAGACAGTAATTACTGTATTTTTTTTCATGCTTGCACAGTGTGTAATTTCAACCAGAGAATGTACAATGATGTTGAAAACTCATAATCCTTTTAGCAGCTTATTAAACGCACACATGCTGGAAGTTTGTTACTGAGAAAAGACTGCAGAAGCATGACGTTGTTGTTGTTTATGAGTTAATTAAATCTGCAGGATTTATGAAAATGTTTTTAAAACAACAATTATTTCTTCCCCAACTAACTGTATGTGAAAATGATCGCCGATAGGGAATACAACTGAATGTTATTGTAGAGCAGAGAGGCAAGGAATTCACATTACTTGCATTACATTACACATGTGCTTTACTACACTGCAACTGGTGACTTTGCTATAGCTAAAGCCTATAGTCATTAAGGCTAAGTAACACTGAGGCTCTTATTTCACACACAAACACACTGTATGCTGTTACGGATATCTGCCGGACAAGACAATAGTTGTTATTCTGTGTGTCTCTAACTGGATGTGGAGAGAGGGGATGACTGTGCTGTGGAGTTCAATAGCTGCTGTGTGGCCTGGTGCTGCAGTAACAACTACAAATATATTCAGAAAAGTTGTCCATCCTTTGTTACATTGGCTGGATAGAATGATGTATTATTCAAAACACATATTTTCATCATCAGTTGCAGTCAAATCAAAAGCCAAAACCATGGGCAAAGTGGAGCATGAAGTTCAATATATGTATTGTTTTTATAAAGTTGATTTTTACATGATTTAATACATTTTCCCTTTAAGCTCTGAAGAAGGCACGCTGTTGTGGAAATGTCAACATGGAATTAAAGTCTGTGCTGCTTACTCTTTTTAGCATGTATTTAGATTTGAATACAGTATATTCATATTCAGTTCAAGTATGTACTGTACCTACAGTGTGAAGCTAAATGTGAAAGCCACTGTATATAAAAACCCTTTCCCCTCCTCTGTGTTTCAGCTTATCTCCCAGCGAATGCATCACAGCCTGACTGGATCATGATTGGCTCCCATCACGAAAGAATCAGGACAGCATTTAGACTGAGAAAGGAAAATCACCTAATTTGAAAGCGGGCATAGTTGACCAATCAGGATCCACTATTGCAAGGACGTCTTATACTATAAGATAAGGCTATATGCAAATCAGAATGATGTACACCAGGCTTATCTTGAGCTATTTAATCCCAAAATGATAAACACAAAAAATAATAAGATCTTTAGCAGTGAGACCAAAAGATGTGGAATATCCCTCCCTGTGCTTACAGACTGAAGTATAAAGAACATACACGCATACACACACCCAGTCAAGGCGAGGATGATCCTCAGCTGGGATGATACTTCTAAGGAGCATGCCCTCGCTCTTGTTTTACACAATAGCCTCTCACAACTGTAAAAGAGCCCCTCTGTGTGGCGAGCAGCGCACTTCTCTCCCTCATCACTGAGAGAATGACTGTGTCTGAGTGAGTGTGTGTGTGTGTGTGTGTGTGTGTGTGTGCTGCAGAGGGAGGGACAGAGAGAAAATGCTCGTATAGGACAGATGGAAAGCAAAAGTGACAAAAAGAAAAGAAGCAGGAGAAAGGAGAGACAAGCGAGATAAACCTCCTCCTCCCCCCGTCATTTTCTCCCCTGAATCTCCTCAACATGAGATCACCAGCGTGCAGGCAGACATACAGCACAGTACAGTGCTTATTCACGTATTCAAAGCTAATCCCCAAACGATTTAATCTGTAACATGATTAACCATGGAGCAATTTAGAAATAATCTGTTAGCATTCAGAAATAACACTACGGTCTCAATCATTATGGGAAAGAAAAGTGGGGGCTGAGTTCTCGAGCCTTGCTGCAATCATGACGTCAGATTTTCTTCTCTTTCTGTGTTTCTGACCGCCATAAACCTTTGTGTGACTGGACCTCTTAGAGGCCACAGCCGGGGTCAAATGTCAAACTGCAATTGATGTCACAATGCTCCCATGGCTATGACTGATGCATGATGAGTTAGATATGTACATTTAGATAATGTGCTTGTCCTCTAATCTATTAGGAGCAGCTCTGGTCTTCGCCCTAGGACCCTAATGCACTCCAATGTATTTATGGTCAATAATTAAAAGGGAAAAGCATGCATTAAAACCGGTCTCTACTTAACAGATCTTAACTAATGAGATTAGGATAATGAATAGGCCACTTTACCAGCTTGGCCCAGTACAGTGGTCATTTCGCTGACAGCTGCTGAATATGACAAGGTTAGCATAATAAGCCTTTTCTTGCAGAGGGGGTTTAGGGCATGGATTAATGCCCAAGGAACAGTGAAAAGAGGCCAGCGTATTTGTATAAATGCATTAATCCAGGAGAAAAATACACTGGACCTTGACTCATTTGTTTTGGGATTTCATAATTCTATGAAAAATGAGTGGCATTTTGTTTTGCAAACGTGATCATCTGGAAATTCAGCTCTCAAACTTTACAGGCACACAGAAAAAGGCTGATTTATGATCAGCTGGGCAGACTTTTCAAAATTGACATGCGGTGGAAAGAAAATGTGAGAACAGGACAGCCGCAGAACTCAAAGGCACTACACTTGCTGCTGTCTCGGTGCTCCGTCTCATTGTTGATTTTCTTGGCTGCAATAGGTCCTGGAGAGGGGAGACAAATGAGAGAAAAACCCCAGAGTCATAAATATAATCCGACTTCATCACCACAGATTTCCCCCTTTTCCCCCTACAGCTTTTTCTGCCACAGCAAAAACGCCTGCCGTACATGTACGACATCAGCTGTGAATAATTCAGTGCCACCAAAGGTTAATTTTCAATTTGCACAGTGAAGGGTTACCATTACATTTTGACCTGCAAATTGTATCTCCCCTTTAATACCCTATCATTTCATTTCGGGGTCCCTTTGTAGTTTGAGCTGGGGCTGGCTATATTTGGTAGTGACCATCTGTTTATTATTTAGCTGGTGCTTGGATGTGCAGCCTGACTGCATTAGGGAGCGAGAAGGGTAGCAGGAGAACGGCACTACCTGGCCCTGGTAGGGTCTTTACCAGTCTCCCCGGACCCATTAAAATCCTGTTAACTTTGATAATCCCTGGCAAGAACTTGGCCTCTGTGGACCAGTGAGCAGGAGAGGAATACTTTAAAGTGCCACTGTTTAAGAGGTCATAACATCTTGTAAAGCTGTGTGTGGTGGCTGCTGAGGGTCACATAATGATACCTGAGTAAAGAGACAAAGGGCAAGTTGTCAAGTGTTAAATATGATTGAATATACCTTTTTCCAACTGGGAAATTCTTGCTTTCTCTGTGTGGTTGGTTGAGTCAACTGTGTTTCACCCTGTGTAAAATTTATTTCATTCGCCCTCACTCTTGACCCTTCCTCTTCTTCAACGCTTCACTCTGTTATCTTCTGATGATCTCTACAGTGGGATTATTTTTCCACTAGCTCTCTTTTTGAAGGCTTTCTCCAAATTGAGGGCAACTTAACAAGAGTAAGTGGACAACTTGGACAAAGTGTCTTACACAGTAAGTACAGGTGCCATGGAACATGGTTGGAGCAAGACCCAGCGTCTTCATGTATCGCCAACCAAACACTGACAGCTCACTGCTCTGTGTTGGTTTCAGTTAATTTAGGTTGACATATAAACAAAGATGAGAGCTAAAACTCCTTCAGGGATGAGGGTTATTATTGATTGTCCATCACGGTCTCAACAATCTAGTCCCCCCCCCAAAAAAAATGTTCATATTAGATAAGACCCACCTACTTGTCATTCAGAAAACCAATCAATAGGACAAATGATGCATTAAAGTTTGCAAAAAAAAAAGCTCAGGATCCACTTATGCTACTGGATTTAGCTTAATTGTGATCAAGTCACATCATGACAACTGAGCTATCTTGCATGATAACTAAGCCAACTCCATCCACTGATTAAGCCTGTGAGCTTAAAAAAAGCTAGTAAGTAGACCTAAAATTGAGATTTTTTGCTTTTAAACTACAGTCATATGGAAGACACTGACAAATGAACTTCACTATGTGATGAGTACTGGCTGGGCATGTCATCCTGCCAAAGGGTCTCATATGAAAAGGAAATTGTCATCATTTTGGAAGGAAATGACAAATACATTTTTTTTTGTGTATGACGACTCAATTCCCCCAAGGATCAAAGCATGGCCTTCAGCAAGGCGGAAACATTACTAAGCAGCAGACTGTCATGCCATCTTTTACCAATGAGCCTAATATTTTTTATTTAATTCCAAGCAAACAAATGAAATAAACCGCCTATGTTGCTACAGAGGAAATTGAACCATGTGATAGTAATTATGAATGTGAATGCCTTCCCGCCAGATTTAATAAAAACATGTTTTCAATTGTCAATATGGCTTTCTTTGTAATGATCTCTAGATCACTAAATTTCTCAGTGAGAGTAAGTTGGGTTGGTTAAGCAGGGTAAGCAGAGCAGACTGTATGGAAGCTGAAGCTGGCCTTAACAGGTGTTGTGAGGGCTCTAGCATTAACACCAACACCTGGCCTGAAGCCCCAGAGACCACATGCTGCACAACACTATTAGTCAGCTATGTGGATCACAGATAGAGCTAAAACTGGCTGCTTCCACTTCACAGAGAGTGAAAGACCAATAAAAGACTAACTCCCCCTCTATTTTTGCTCTCCTGATAACATTTTATCACACGATTTCAAAGTCTTTAGAAGGGATATTTCAAAGCGAGCCAGACATTCTGAGACAGGAACAACTTTGCGAGAGTGCTTTCTCCTCGCTGTGTATGAAAATTTAAATTCCTCACCACTCAATGGGAAGCAGAGGTTGAAACGAGCCAGAAACCACCAGCATGTGCTGAGAAATTCCTGCACCCTTCTGGTGGCGATTACCAAGAGGGGCAAAGAAAAGGGGGGTATAATGAGATCCGCGGTGGCACTGCCCTCTATCTAGAGAGAGCCTCGATGGCCTGCAGTCAAAACTATCAGCTCCCTTTCATGATCATCTACTGTACAGCAGCACTGATACTGCAAGGAGGAAAATGGGGATGCTTCAGCCTTTTTTTTTTTTCTTTCTGCAAGAATGTGTTCAATCCACAGAGAGCCATTTAACATTCTTCTGTAAAATGGCATCTGAAAGGAAAAAATGCCCCTCTTTTCCACAACACGTGTTCGCTCCTTTGATGCCTAAAGTGAGCTTAGGCTCTGATTTGTATCAAAACAGTTAAAGCCACTTAACATAAACAAAGATTTTTGATACTTTCCAGTGTGTAACATCTGCATGTCCAAAAGAAGAAAAAGTACAGAAAAGATTCCATTCTGTCAATATTGAATCAAATGAATGGGTTAATTAAACAGGGCTCAAGGGTCAAGACAATAATGGTTTTGTCACTGATGACGATTCGCTCACTTCAAATACATTGACAAAAAGACATGATTAGTTGAACCTGACTAAGCAGTTGTCTCAAGGCTTTATTGGCAGGGCCAGGCCCCCGATTTCTCATTTTCAAACCACAGCACTGCGGTGGTTTTACTCTGTCACTGCTCATCCTTTATTTTAACAGATACAACTTCAACTTTTTAAGGTTTTGCAAAGTGGCTTTAGCACATCAAAGTGTCAGCATCTTCTAAGATCGCCACCACATACAGAGGGAGACAGAAAAAAACGACTAATGAACAATCTTTCCTTTATTTCTGCTTCCTTTCCGTTGTGATATCCTCCTCTGCTTATGGTATAAGGCTAGACCTCCCAGTCTCCAAAGTGAAAAATGATTCATTGATTAGACTGCTCGCTCATTAAAGGGCACATCCAAGCACTGGGCAATGACTATATGGGGTCAAAGGTCACCAAAAGGCCCTGTTCATAGCAAGGCCTTCCTGCATGAGGGCACAGCAGCTCCCTTTATGATCCTTCATTACATTAAAGGTTAACCTCAGCCCCTTCTTGCTATCAGGGGGACAGTCAGAGCCAACAGGCACTTTTGTTCAGCTCAGAGAAACAGTGGTTAACAGAGTAACAGGAAGAAGGTGTGAAAGAGAAGATGTCAGGGAGATAGAGGAATGGGATGAGACAAGAGATGAGGGAAGGATGAGGAAGGGAGAGGAAGTGAGAGTGAAGCCGGTATGTGGAGGGAGGAAGATTTCCTGAGTGTCACTGCAGCACTGATTCCTCCCCGCTCCTTCTCCCAGAAAATTAAATATTGATCAATCTCACAGGCCTACTAACAATGAAGGAGATAAAGAAAAGTATTAAAGGAAATAAATAAATATACACTTGTATCACCTGTCCAAGCCGGGGAGGGGGCTGGGCTCGGGGGGTGGTGCAGCGAGGACAGGGGGATGGGCATGTGTTTATGGAGGGTGATTCCCAATCTTGGGAAATGCAGGCCTATCCATCAGCCACACCCCGAACACGGGAGAGGTTTAGGCTAGGAATGTCTAAAGGCAGGCAGACACAAGGCTGGGGTCTTCTTTATCACGTTTCTTCACTGACAGTGAGCAAACAACCCCTCATCTCTGATCGGCCTTATCGGTAAAGCTTCTGAGCCTGCGCAGCCTTTTAAATAATTAACAAGGCGTACATTTCTATAGCTCTCTTGTTGAGGGATCTGCATCTCAGAGCTGTCCTTTATACCCAGAGCTGTTGTTTATGCCCCTGTTCCTGTCCTCCCCGGAACAGGAGCATAAACAACAGGCTTTAATAAGTGTGCAGCCTCAGCCTGGCCTCACATTACTTTTGCGCAGGAACATCACACTATTTCAAAATAAATGTATTATAAGTTACACAGTTTCATTCCCTGAATAAAAAAATACTAATAACTTAAAATAATCAGGTTTATAGCATGTGAAATCAGTGAAAACACAAATCTTGAAATTGCAAATAGCAGAAAGAAATATATTTTGTCAATGGTTGTGATATAATATCACTTGGGTAGCCTGGCACTTTATTTTACATCCCCCTATTTACAAGCAGTATACAATCGTTTAAAAATTGGTTTATATCATGCAAAACGAAACACACATGATTATATGATCCGGTTTTAAATATATATTGTGGAGGACATCAAAAAGTTTATTAGTTTAGTTTAAATATTTTAACATTGGATGACAATGCCACTACCAGTATTCTCCAACGCTGTCACCTAAATTTCCTGCTCTCTTCATCAACATGACATCCAGTTTGCGATCTACTGTTTGCGTCAGACCATGTGAATGCAGCATAACTCCCACAACGCTCACACACTGTTGAGTTAAAACTTAACACACACACAACATTTTGTAAAGCAGCTCATTGGAAAAAAACAGAAAAAATTAACTGTTCATCTTTTAGGACTGTGAACTTCAAAATTCAAAATGACTATGGGTTACTGTGAATGTGAACTAAACTTCATTTTAATCTATGTGAACTGAATTTAAGAGCTAACTCCTGTTTAGTCTAAACTTGCACAACACTGATAATTATTACAACTATGTTTTGTCATTCAGTATAGCTGTTGCTCCATTAGTAAACATTATATCTGCTTACATCTCCATCATGCATTTTAAACCATACAACTATTCAAGGATAGGTGACTTTTACAGGACAGTGGTGATATATGTGTATATACAGTATAAGCCCAAAGAAAACATGGCTTTAGCTTACGCTCAGTCTCTTTTGCACAATAATTAATCATTTTGTAACTTTGTGAGCACTTTACTGTTTTCAGTTTTCCTTTAGTAAACTGAGAGACCGAAATGAAAGTATCAAGGATCAAAATCATATTGAGGATAACCCCTGACCTCAAGTCAGCAATAATCAAGAGGTAAACAATCAATAATGCTGTCAGCTTAAATTTAAAGGTTTTTAACCTTTAAGTGCAATACATTTTAAATTACCACATTTTTTCCACAAAAGTCAAAAGTGGACTGAACCAGTTTATGGGGGTTTACCCTCCTCAATTGATTTTCACTGTATTTAATAAGATAAACATCACCAATCATCACAAAACAGCAGTGCTCCCAGTAAGGATTTTTTAACCTAGTTTATATGGCAGTGTCACTGGGAGCTCTTACGGCTGTGACT
>NW_023339807.1:6513971-6528197 GCF_004916995.1 Morone saxatilis
TCTCTCTCTCTCTCTCCCTCGCCACCCTCTGTCTTCATCTCTCTCTTGGCTCTCTCAGTCCATGTGTGCACCCTGCCCATTAAATTACAGTCCTCTCTAATAAAAGGTTGAACTTTCTTTACCCACTCATGTGGATGAAGAATCTGCCAGTTTCCTGCTGTTCCAAATTCCTGCCTCAGAATATTGAACAAACACGCACGCACACACACCAACATAATGACGACGAGCCGCGCAACGCAACACACCACAGGCAGCAGTAAGAAACAGTGAAGCCCTCGCTTATGCCTCATCCCGTTAACATTTTATCTTCTCGCTTAAAAGTGTCACACATGCTACATTCACAACGCTCTCGGCACAACCTCACACACACAGCCCACCACACACCAATGATGTATTTGTCAACCCCCTTTTACCCCGCTGTTTGAAACCTGTCTCCCTGACATCTTCATTCTATACACACCGGTGCCATTACGCCTGCCCATCCAATAAATTAAGCCCATTTACTCTTCTGAATTATGTTATGTTTATTGATGCTCGTATAATTTAATTTCACACAAATTCCATTAAAGATTATGCTCTCTGTCACAGAGCAGCACTTCCAGGAGAGGGGAATCTAATCGGGTTATAATGGATCTGAGACATGCATTACAGTGGGGACACACACAGCGCACGCCCACGCACACAATTGTCATCTTAATAATGCAGAGTCAAGCAAACGGATCAATGGTCGCCGTGATGATGCTGTCAAACTGCACTAAGTGACAGGAAGCTTTCAGAGCTCACTATCAGAAGGAAGTCATCTCTGGGGGATTATACTGTCTTCTAGCCCTGCAGGGAATAAAACATGTCACCTCAGTTACACAGCTGTGTCAAAAATGACACAGAACTCTGAAATACTAATACTATACTACTACTACTGTGAACCCCGTTTGACCCTCAGGAATCAGGTGCAAATGTTAAAAGTGTAAACTGAGCATTTTTATGAAATTCCATTATGGTTCCCACTTTGCCCAGTCTTAATGGAATCTCTTTTTAGAGTTATATTAATAATGTGTCAGAATGGACTTTTATACACACTTTTCAAATATGGTTCAATTGGCTGATCCACATAATTTCTTAGGTCAAGTCACATTTGACAAACAGTTCAGTCCTTTGGTCTGTAACTAATACAAATCATAAAACCACTGGGAATTTGTGAACTATTATGGTTACAGATTTGCCTTCTGACTTCCGATCCCTATCTGCACTAGCACAAACATGCAAATGACTGCCTCTTACGGAAATGACCAATTTTGTGTCTTGTTTGATGACTGTGACACACAAAAATGTCTCACTTTGGTACCACAGTAACAACATCAAACATGCTCTTTGTACTGTTAATAAGATTTTATATTATACAGTATCTGATGGCTGGGTTATGTGACTGGAAACTTGAATTTAAAAATACACATCATCAAATCTGTGCTCAAAGCTAGATGAGTAATGTTCACTATTACTATTACTGTTACACAGTTTGAATAAACCTTGTTTTACCAAAAATAAAGTGATATCTACTCAGTGAGAGGTGGTAGAGAGATGGATTCAGGGAAGGCCACTGCGTTGTGGAAACATTATGCCATCAATGCCACATTCAGTGTAAAGATCGTAATGCTGAATCACTATTCTGACATACAATAGCTAAAAAAAAAAGAATCTAAAGAAAAAAATAAAAAAAATCAAAGAAACAAACAAAAAGAAAAGAAATAAAACAGCATATCGTCTCTGCAGAGACTCACAGAACATGCCTGTACAAAGTTCTGTTCCTGGATTATAACTGGACTGTTCAGCTGGGAACGACATTTTGAGTTTACCTGCCATGCTCAGGCTAAAGGTTCTCTTCTTTAGTGAACAAGAACCTGTTTAACAACCGCCATTGTTGGTTTCAAGCAAACAGTCACACGTTGTCACACACACCTAGGGTGGGTTAAACCACGCCAGCGTTAGTAGCTGTTAGTAGTTCCTCAAAGGATGCTGACTGGTCTAAACTACTGTGGTTTGGGCACAAGAGCATTGAACATCTTCAGAGCGTGTTGTCTGCCATATGTTGTTTACTTGTGTATTTTATCCTTAAAAAGGATACAAAGTGGTGCTAATATTCGTTTAAAAGAATTTGGGATTTCATTGTTCTGTTTAGTTGAATAAAGTGAATCAATTAGCAGGGACCATCACTGTCTTTCAACTTATGACTTTGGCCTACTAAAGGTTTGATGAACTAATTATTAAATTACCATTAGCACTAATAAAATAATATTCTAAAAGATAGTTTACATTTGAGTCCTTCTTATCTAATTTATAGCAACTCAAGTCAAAAAATTACACCCAAACATGACATTCCAAAATGTTTTTCTCAGAATGTTTTAATGGCTTAAGACCCACAATTACACTCAAGAATTACACTCACTGGAACATTTTTACAATTCTGCATGACTAGCTGCTTCAAAATGTTTCTTGAAGGTGCAGCTGTTTTGACCTTGTTGATGAGATAATACATCTGAAATCTTTTCTTTGTTTGTTGTAAGATAAAATGTGGGTTGCACATCCCTTATTAGAGAACTAACCGCTGATCCCCATCATGCAACAATTAAAACTGAATAATAACTGCAATTAAGAGCCGGTTGACAATTCTGACGTCCTGGAGCTTCACGTCAGCCACTCCTGAGTCATTGCTCCGAACCATAATCTACCACAACACTTGGTTCGCCTTTCTTTCTCATGACAATGAGTAAGAGCTTAGTCACAGTGAGAGCAGAGACAAATAATGAGGATTTATGTTGGTATTATTTAGAAGGCTAAGTGGAAAATGATTAGAGCCCATTGCATTTTTTGGCACCAGTGATGCTTTCTTCATCTTTTCTTGTTTAAACTAGTTTATCTATAGTACATTTTTCTTCCTTGTATGATATATAAGTTTAGTATATTACTTAGTTTGAGAAGATACCGTACAAGAGTAGCACCAGTATGTGCCGAGACTGTCTTTGTGTTCTTAACTCCATTTTTCTCTTGCTTACACTTCCCTTGTAAAGTGACAGGCTTATTAAGAATAAGTTTCTCCCACACCTCCCAATAAGCCATTTGTAAGGCTTGAGGTGGAGTTTATCAACGGCCTGTAATAAGAGGCATGTAGCCTTGGTCCACTGTGGCTTTGTCTTCATTTACCTGCCTGTACATGTGTTGTATTCAGGATTAATTTGCTGCTTTGATGTATTAAAAAGAGCCAGAGGATTTCCAGTGGCATGCTCCCCAAGGTGGACGGCTTTAAAAGGAGCTTTTTCTTCATTCCTGCACTTAGGTTTATTACAGATCCCCAGACTGTCCAATTTTAAAGAAATATGCCTCCAAAATAGCAGGATAATTGTTTTTACTTTCAGGCGATTCCTGCAAAGGAAAATCACACATGGCAACCGGGCTAGATTTTATGAAACCTGAGCAGTGGCGATGCATGATGGGAAGAGGATGGAACTAGTTTTTCTTGTTTTTTTAGTGAACAAATTAGGTGTAATTTTAGAAAAGATTTTAGAATTGAACAGCACCATATCACACTGAGTTGTCCTATCTCAACTACTGTCACTGTCCAACATTGCACCCTGTAGCATTCCTCTCTGTGAAGCCCCAACGTGAAAATTATATTTGCAATTATTGCCTGTCATTATAACTGCAATAACAGACACTAGGATGACTAAACAAGCAGCAATCCAAACATCCACTTATCTGTGTACATCTCTTGCAAAAAAGTTTACACAATTTCAAAACAAAAACAAGGACAGAAACATCCATAAACCGAATGTGATGACACATCAAACCGTACACCAAACAGAGCTGTTCTGTCATACACTTCCTGTTGTTTTATTTTTCCAGTTCTGTGTTTATAAGAAGCAGACACAAAGACGAGGGGGTTCATAGCACTCCAGACAATATGTGGATAACCTTTGACTAAAAGTAAGGATTGACCGCTTTGTCTGTTTCTCATAGCTTTTTTATTTTGTCTTCCGGAATCGTGTAACATTAAGTGACAAAGCCATTAACTTAAGAAAAATCCATGTTTTCAGAGTACCATCCATCCTCGTATTAGTCTTGCTACAGACACAGGCACCTTAAACCTTCACCCCCCTGTGGGCAGTTAAGTGAAACGCTCCCACTTGCTAATGCAGTTCCCTGTCCTCCACTTCCCAAAGGAACAGACAATTGTGCAAGACCTTAGAGCTGATTTTCTCGTCTTTAATGCTTCTGTGTGAACATGGGCGTATATTAAACACCCTGTGCTGATATGTGACATCAGCAGTGGCCTTTAAAAAATCAGATATTGGCCATTCTAGAGGATTATATTTATTAGACTTGGCTGTGAAACCCATCCCCTGATCCTCTGTCACAGCTATCAATCTGTGCTGTTCAGTGCAGGGGTTACATCTCAGTGTATTATAATTTACTTTGATGAACCCACTTTTCCTCACCCTGCTGTGTTAACGTGCGTTCAGCTGTGGGTTTCATGAGTGGGTGCAGGCAGCAATAATGATGATGATAGTGGAGCAACAGTTTTTCCTGTCAACAACCAAGTCCTGTCACTCGCACAGAATGTAAAGTACTGTGTCGGCTGCATTGCATTCTGGTCTATCGAGGCTACTGTAGTTGAAGGACCCTGTGGTATCTTTGAACTTACACACAACTGGATTTCTCTTTATAAGATTGGTCTGATGTTTACCGTCATATATGTTCTTCCTGTAAAACTTACTTGTGGTTAAGCTGTGACATCTCATACTCACCATGGAAATCAGAAGAATACGCTTTCAAACTAGTACAATTCACATACTCAGTATGAAGGGTCGGGGGCTTGTTTGTGTCATCCACTTATTGTGGGGTGAATTTTTAACCAAATTAAAGGACCAGTGTAAAGGTAACGTTTGCATCCATTTGAATACAGCTCAGCCTTCCAAGATTAGAAGAAACTACTGTGGCTGCAAAACTCATAAATAACATGAAAAGGCATTATCTAGAGCCAGTGTTGTTGTTTGTCCATTCTGGGATACTGTAGAAACATGGCGGTTCAACACGACTCTGTAGATAACAAAATGAAAATACAACGATTCTTACTTTCAGGTAATTATGCACAAAAGAAAATCACATCTATGAGTATTCTATTGCAACATTTGAACATCGATCAAAGATAGACAAAGGTCTTTCCAGTCCCCCCCCCCCCCCCCCCCCCCCCACACACACACACAATATCTTATGTATATCTCACATATATATGCAATCAGAAATAAAACATATGCCCTTTTAATTTCAGTCAAAAAACATAAGAAATGAGAACAATATATACTTTATTTATAAGACCTTTATTACAGCCAGTCCTCAGCTCATCAGTGCAAGGGGAAGGGTTAAACTCAAACCAACTTCTGTGCAGCCATAATTTTACCAAACAAATCACAGGTGAAACACTGTACATAATCTTTCCAGCAGGTCATCTATAACTGCTACACATCTGCATTTAGGCACCATTAGCTCATCCATCACAGCGGGTCAATGGCAATACGCCTGGCATGCTATCAGTTAACAGATGTTTTGTGTTGTCCTACCTGCCCACGTGCCCTGCTTTATGGTTTACGCACCAGTGGATACAGATGCACGTCGCTATGGTAACTTCATTCATCTGCAAATCTCACCGGAAACGTATCTAACCCCCCTGTTTTCCACCACCATCCCAATCAAACCTAATTATACCATATTGCTTTTCTTGTCCAACAATAAGGAAGGTTGCTGGGGGTGGGTGAGAGGGAGAGATTTAATGTAATTATTGAGACACTTCTTTCTCTGCTCCGCGTGGCAAGAGTGAGATGCGCTGTGATGGACGCTGCTTGTCAAAATGCCTATTGATGAAGCGCAAAAACCCAATTTGCAGTCATAAGGCAACTACCTTCCAATTATGTTAGTGCCAGAGCATTCCTCAAGCCCAGCAACTCCAATCCTTCTCTCTTTTCTGAGTGGCTAGACCATTGCCCTTGGCAGACAGGTACCAAATGGGCTGCTCTCTGCATGCTGCCTTTAATGTTTTATTGATTTGCTTAGCATACGCCCCGATTCAACTCACACACTCCAACACTATTGCCCTTTGTACTCACAGCCTGACCTGCCCCACATGAAAATTACGTTATTGAAATATGTTAAATGTGTCACCCCCCTCTTTGCGAGAAAATATCTCACCTATTGATGGATCTTTCAGGGGCTATCAGATTGGTAATATTAGATCCCCACCAGCTTAATGACTTCTATTACTACGATTCCATCACCCCCTCAACCAATCAATCATATGAACTAGGTAACATATCAAAGCCATGAATAAAATCAAAAGGGGATTAGAAGATATATTTTCCAATTTTCATGTCAGACACAAAAGAAAGTATGAAAAGTGGGTGAGATGGAGCACTCCAGACTAAATCTGCTTGCCATGGAGAAAGAGAAATAGAACAAACATCTGAAAAGAGAGTTGTGAAATTAATGAGCAAAGAAAATGTCACCGGTACAACAATGAGCATGTAACCACATCGAGTCTTCAATTTTCTCGTCCCACTTAATAAGAAGGCTCACAATCATCATTCAGTTGACTACTGGGGATCCAATTACCTCGATCTAAAGATGGTATCAGCGAGCAACAGAAGCACACAAATATTTCTTGCTAAATCCCATTATAAGTAAGAACAATGATTAAATCTAACTTTTCTTTTGACCTGTGAGCTGAGAGATGTACAACAATACAGAGACTTTACACTCATTAAGCAGAGGATACTTGGGTGCATGGGAAAATGCGTGTGTATGCTTGCGTGCCTGTGTGTGTGTGCATGCTCACATGTTAATGATGAATATGCATCTGCCATGTCCTCAGACTCCCCGAGCAGAGGAAGGGACCCTCAGACAGAATACACAACAGGGACAGACACAGCTTATTCCCAGACAATGTCAATAGCTCAAGGGTAAAATCATTTGTCACCGCAGCAAAATCCCTCTAAATGTATACATTTATTATTGTCGCGCTTTAATTGATCGCAGGGCGCCAAGAGAAATACCAAGGGTCTGTAATACTCGCCTATCTCATTTACAAATCACACTTCGCAAAGCTTCAAGGACATGTGGGGCTCCTCTAAGAGAAAAGGGGAAGAAAGATCTGTTTCTAGCCCTCAATATCGTCAAGTTACACATTAATCTGGCTGTCGTATGTTAAGCAGAGAGATGCATTACAGAGCACGAGGATAGAAGTCAGATGCTTCATTAATGATAATATCAATGTAGCATCTGGGAAGATCATTACATGATTATATTAAGTATTCTTACTGGACACCATGTTTAGTGTACCTTTACTTTCATTGTGAAATAATAATTAAATTAAAATAAACAGAGGCCTCGTCTCCTGCAATTTTCCACACAGAGATTTTGAACTGAATACATTTTCATGTGTTTCAGTCATATCACTCTCATATTACTTTCCTGTGATTCATAAGGCTCTCTGCCAATGACGCAAAACTGCAGTGAATGCTTGCCAGTGCAAATGGTAAAAACTGAGACACAGTTAGTGAAGGGAACACATGTGACGCATTTACTGGAGTTACTTCTAAACCAGCCAGTAAAACAGGGTTGAAACCTTTTTTTAAAACAATTTTTGTACAAAAAAAAAACCTGGGAGGAAATTGCTGAAAAGTTTTTCCATTAGGTTGAAGTGAAGAAATCGGCACATCAAAAAAGCAAAGATGCGATAAAGGCTGGTGGAAATAGATCTTGATGTCGTGGTACCTGCTTCTGCTTCATCTGCAGTAGACAAAGCACTCATGTCATGTCACTGTTGCATGCCTGTGTACTTAACTGCAACGTCACTCTGATTCAATTTGGATTTGGGGCCCTTGCTGCGTCACCTGCCTCTCTATCACCATGGTGGCTGATATTACGGAGGGAGGCAGTAATTAAACGCCATGATGTATCAGAGTTTGTGGTAATCGATTAATTATGCAGTCTTGTCATGCTCTTAAAAATTGCCAAAATCTTTGCTTAAAAATGTAGCTACAATTTAATGGAAACAGAAATGAATGTTGCAAACTTTGTCAACAACACACAAAAACAAAAAGCGCAATCAGAATAATTTGACAGATGCTACAAGCACGTATTCTACACATAATGGCTTTAAATACTCTTCATCATTATGCACAGAAATAACAAAAATGTGAATTCCCTCTGAGCCATGAACAGCCTGAATATAGTGTTGACAACAAATGACTCTAAAAAGGCAAATCTCATACTGATTACAATTATAAATCAAATCATTTTATTATGCTTAAACCACGTTACAGGGAAATAAAAAACAATAATGCCCCAATAACTAATCATTTGGTGTGTTGTCACTTTTCATCCTTGGTTCTCACAATCATCTGCATAACTTCCTGCCCTGCATAAAGGCCCCATTGTAACAGGCTTCCATCAATCTACCCAGTGCTGCAGGGGTTAACTGCTCTAATTTTATACTATCAGACAACTGCGCTGTTTTTGCTGTTACTATATCTATCCACATAGGAAGCTATCAATTGTGAAACTCAAGCACCAACCCTACACCCACCAATACAAGCACACACACACACACACACACACACAAGCACATATCATACACTCTATTCTCATAGGGACCACCCAGGTACAAGAAGTAATTACTTCAACATCTTTGGGTTACATCAACATTCTCATCCTCCAGCAATACATCACCTTCATAGCTTGGCCTATTAAAGCCTGAGCTTCATATGGCAACTTCCAGAAAATAATATGTCGTCCACTTTTCTGCGTGTCTTGATTTGTGATTGGCGGACTTGTCTGGTAGCAAGTCCTTCCGCTAGCTGTACTCAACAACTAACCTGTCTATGGATTTGGATTCATTTCAGCTTGCTTTTGTCCCTCTCTCGCCTTCCAAGAAATTATTGTCATATCTAAACGTCGCTGTGATTATCTCTCCCATTTGGCTGCGCTGGTAATGTCTGTATAAAGCAATAATGTGTCTGACATGCAGCGTGTATGCCGACATCTGTTCATGAGCCACGCAGCATCCCCTCTGATATTCACTTCCTATTGTGATCATTTTCAATTGATTCTTTATGAGTCATTTCAAAGCTAATGGCTTGTGAGCGGAGCGGGGAAGAGAGGACCTTTGGGAGAAGGTACCCAGACTGACAGAGGGATCAGAGATGAGTCGTATGCACAGCGAGTCCAAGGGGGCGAAGGCAGAACAAAGTGATCAACAATCTGCTGAAATTTGTGCATAAAAGACCACAATCACACAGCTCGCATCCATGATTATATTCTAAACTGCCAATTATGTCGCGTCAGAAAACTACAGCAAGAGGTTGACACTCTACAATAAAGCAAATAATTTCCAGTTGGAGGAACAGAAAAACGTTAATATGAGGGGTGGAAGATGGGGTGAGGAGGATCTCGGTTAAAGGAAGTAGCTAATAAGGTTTAATGGTGCGTGTCAGGAAGCCACAGTATGCAGGGGAAACACAGCTGGCTTCATTTTGTAAACTATTTGATATACACATCTATCCCGCTCACAATTATCAGCTGCTCTCAAGCCACTGGGGACAGTTTAGGAACTCCAATCAGGGACGTTTTCACCCCACTCTTTAATTGTCAAGGAAAAAGCATTAATAGAATTCAGTAAGAGAAGACAGGTTGAGTTGTAGCCAGTGCTCCTTTGGAAGTAATGTCCGAGAGATCCCTTGGAGACAATGAGGTGTGTGAAATATGATGAAACATTCCAAGATTTAGGTAAAAATGCACATATACTTCAAATGAGACAAAAATCTCAATCATTGGGAATTCAACATTTCCAAACACTCAGTCCAACTGAAATTAGAATTCATTTTTGCTGAGAAATCATCTTTGTTGTTTGTTGGACATGTGTATTAAAACTATAAATACCAAAAAGAACACAATTAAATTGTATATTCTTTAAGCACCACTTATAGTGTTATACAAGAGGTTGGAATTTTTGGGGGGAATACTGGGATTCAATGCTGACGTTACCAAGCTGGCCTAACTAGCGTCCACCTTCTGAGTGGCATACAGTCTTCTGCAGCATAATGTTTCCTAAATGTGGAATATTGACAAGGAGCAGAGGACTCAAATTGTGCTACAACCAACATCATGTAGGCCTGTAATTGTTTTAATGTTTAATGTATGTTTAATGTTAATCGGCTATACAAGGCTATGAAGTGCTCCAGTAGTCTATGTAGTGCACTACAGAAGTTGACAGTGCATCACCGGCTGTCAAATGTCAGTCAACTGCTGCTATCCACCCCCCCCCAGAAGGTTGAAGCTTAGACCTGTTTCCACTAAAACCTGTTAATTTTTGTGAAATGGAAAGTTTGACTTTAAGAAAAAGAACAAAATGGATGTAATAAACATACAAACAATAGCAATAAACTATTTGCAGATGAATTTTTAAAGAAAAGAACACTTGAAAAACATCTCGCAAAAAAGTCAGAGAAATAAATATTTTTTTTCAAAACAAGTGACCTGCCAAATGTAAAACTGACACTTTCTATTGAAAAATTAACAACAACATTTTGTAAAGCATAACAGACAATTCAAGACATTCAAGAAGGAACGCCTTTACACACAGAATCTTTTTTAAGGCCTAAAGGAAGTCTGCACATGTATTTAAAACATAAAAACATAATTGCTTTGCTCCCAAACTTCTAAACCTTTGTGTTTTTAGCGGTTGAGTGTTCAACTTCCTCACAAGGGTCAAATAATTGTCAGTGTCACCGGCAGATTTAAAGACTGAAGCACCGGAGGATAAACCACTAGAGGGGACAAAGCTATACTCTCTGGCTGGTAGGATTTACACTGCAGCGAGGATAAGCCCATCATTAAATCATTATGATTGCAACCCTTGACTCCTGAGGTTTTTCTTTTTTCCTTTCTTTCGTTCTTTTTTTTTTTTTACCCACCACAGCGTGTGAAAAGAGTATCCTGAACTTCAAAAATTGGATGTTGTCTAACAAGCCACTTGCATTTGATGGGTCTAATTTAAACTATTATGTTCTTGTGGTTTCCTGAACCTATTATAAATATTTGAAGGGAAGTATTTATCATTGAGATACTGTATATCAGCACAGATGGATTTCCTGTGCAAGCAAAGGTCAGTGATTTAGATGTATAAACATGTGAGTGGGAAACCCTCTGTGCCTTGACCTGAAAAGCATGGTAGTAATGACAAACAGGGTATGTGGCAAAGTTAGTGTGGCAGTGAAGCCTGTTAGATATGGTTGGTTTGAACCATGATACGGGTACACTCTTTTCACCTGGTGTTGTTGGAGATTTGTGAAAAGGCACACCATACTGCAATGAATCCCTTGTGTGTTGCACTGAGGCTCTCTCCTCTTTCTCTTTGCTGCCAGCTCTCTCTCCCACCAGCTCTGAGGCGGCCTAAACAAGCGTAGCGGTGCCGCGGCTCGCCACTGGTAACGCCAAGTGTTTATCGCACTGCGCAATGTGCAGGTGACAGTAATTATCAGCAGATGACAGTGGCAGTCCCCAATGTGGACCAGATGGCGATTCAAGGCGTCATGCATGTACAGCTGTGGGGGGGAAGAGGAGGAGGGTAGAAAAGACCAAGATAAAGGCGATGGGAAGGAGAAAGTAAAGACACGTTAGGGACAAAGCATGCTCCCTGTGTCGCAGCGTAAAAAACACAAAATGGAAGCCTCATTCTGAAACTGCGTCAAGTCAAAAGGAGAAACTACAGGTGATGCTTGGAGCAGCGGGATGCAGATCATGCTTATCGCTCTGAGAGAGTTTGCTGTTGTAAAATTGCCAACATACTGTGCATCCTGCATGCCCAGTTGACGACGTGTACCCTGCATGCCACGTTAGCTCCCAAAGCCTGTGCACACCGTGTGTAAACTCTATTCTGGGGGTAAATGCTTGCATATACAATCGCATATGCAAAGCACAGCAGCGACAGTCACGGTCACTCGGGCAGATAGGTGATCAAAACCACACAAAGTGGCAATCACTATTTGAAGTCAATGGGGGGTGTAAGTCAGTGTAAGGAACATTAACAGTTGCTGATATTATACTGAAGTCACAGATAACAGGATGTGGATTTGCTTTGCTTTCTTTGTATGTTTGTCTCAAGCTCTCCAGAGTTTCCTCTACAGCCAGGTTGACTACAAATTTCCATAAATATGAAGTTAAGTGTTTGGTCTATGTTTGTTGGCCTTCTGACAGACAGGGTGTCTTGCTGAGTTTCCACCTGATGCATGTTGGGACAGAGTCAAGCCACCTGCCAACCAAAGAAGATGTGGGAAAAGTGGTTTTAAGTTTTTTTAAATAAAACTTGACATTTTTTGTTGTTTTATCATGACTCTAATACTCAGAATGAGTGGTGATAGTATCACTATTCAAAGTGTTGTTTTCTGCTATTGCTGGCCAATTTATCAGAGATTATGTTTTTTGATATATTATCTGATATATTATCTGATGGAACATTGGCAAAGCCTCACAAACCACTTGTCACCAAAAGACTTTTGCCTACAACACCAACAAAACTGGTAAGTCCTCACAGCAGGAGGCACTAATGACCAAGATATAATCTACTGTCATCTCACGGGTGAGAGAAAGTAAAGGTGCACCATGCATTAAACCCAGAAGAAAACACAATAAAGCTGAATGAAATAACACAAAATGATTAATACTGCATAAAAGTTGTACTGTTCGTCTGCCATCGCTATGCATGCAACTGTACACTGAGTAAAAAATGTGACACTGTGGCTGTTCTTTCCATGGGATTAGATGTCTCGTTAAATGCCACTCGAAAAGCCCCATTAGTTCATTTCCCTCTTGGTTAATTAACAGCTGCCTCTGACCTTTCCAATGGATAGGGGCAACTTTATCTTGAAAGTCAAGGTTACGAAACTATGTATCAAAGTAGATTGATTACTGATCACTGGGCTGGAGGAGAGAGACTTTGGCTAACTGCTCTAACTCTCACCCAGGTGAGGGTCAGTGGAATATGAGAAAAATCATGAGGAAATATAGAAGATAAATAAAAAGCAAATATGGCATATTGGTGGCCTGTGTGTACTTGATTTAATGAGTGAGGAAGAAAAAGGGAAGGATGATCAATATTTGACCATAAAATCTCTAATAAAATATGACACAGCTCAACTCTACTTAACACAAGCTCCTATAATATATACAATATAATTCATAACCGTATGACCACTGTTACAAGTGTTTCAGATTTAAATCTCATATTCTAAATTATTATAGGAAATATACAAAATACATGAATTAAATACATGACTTTTACTGCATGAATACATTTTTGTTCATATGAAAACCAACATTCTTGGATCAAAGTTACACACCAAAATATTCAAAATCAGTAATTCCCATTTGCAAATACGTGTACAACTACCACATTTGAATCCTTTTTGCAGTGTAGGCCACAGTGTATATGGGCATTATCATCAGGGAAAATGGCCACATCATGGAGGAACTCTGGTTGTACCCTAGGGTGCTCTTGGTCCTGTAGAATGGACTTGTACTCCTCTGCCATTATACAGCCATTATGATGCACTCATTAGACCTAATGAACACCAGTAGATCATTAGATTACATATCCACTTCCATGCTGCATGAACAGTTAGAGACAGAAAAGTTAAGGGGTTTCTGTCTGGTGAGGCTGTTCAGTCTGTGATATAACCATCAAGAGTTGGCATATTTATCCTCGCCAATGTATGTGCAATGACCAACATTTTGGCCTTGTTGTAGCTCTTTTAGTTTAGCACTGCATTGACTTTTCCCTGAACATAAGTTTACTTGTCACAAGCAGTACTCATCAGCTTGTGAAAACAGCTGGACAGTATATTGTTTTGTGTGGCTGATGATGTCAGGGTTATCTCATATTGGGCTGGAGACTTTGAAAGTCATGGTATTTACAACCTGAACGTTTTTTAATTCATTATTGTGTAATGTAACGTTTAAAAACGTGCATATCAAATCTCATCTGTTTAAGGTAATAGAAACACTTCTATTAGTTTTCCGCTTTATACAGCTAAATCTGTGTCTGTTTTTGAAATTGTGATTTAAGTCACCTAAGTTTCACTTATTAGCTTTTTCAGAGGCTTTCAACCACATCTCATGGTCTTCATC
>NW_023339807.1:6528286-6528541 GCF_004916995.1 Morone saxatilis
TGGGAAGCATCACTTATTTACATTTTACCCCCCTCTCTCTGACCTGGAATAGCACCCCCCCTCTACACACTCAAAATAAGAACAGTGATGTATGAAGCACGCCGTGTCTCCATCATCCATACAAGTCGCTTTTAAAGCAGGACTCTGATCCCCATTCATTACGTCAAAGTGTGGAAGAGACGTTTCTATTACCAGACCAGATGTCCAAATCAGCCGTGTTGTTTCAGTGCTTACTGTGCCCAGCCTCCTCCGTCC
>NW_023339807.1:6528641-6541756 GCF_004916995.1 Morone saxatilis
CTGAAAGTGGAAAGTTTATCTGTGCTCACTGAAAATCAGATTTTAAGGGGCGGGGCCTACAAGCATGATTTGTGACATCATAAATACTTAAGAAGTCAACACTGGCCCATTATGCAACTTACACAAGTGTGATTGAAGCCACCAGTGGACATACATTGAGAATGGACCTTACAGTGAAGTAGGAGATATCTTGTGCCCAGCAGGAAAACTAATAGATTCTGGATTTTTTATGAGATAGAAGAGTAGAGTAGGTGCAGAAGGAACATATCAGAGACACATCATTGTTTCACACAGACTATTTGTATATATGTTGTAATACATGTATGTTGGGGATCTTTAAAACTGACCAAAAAACAGTTATTTTTCTACTTTAACAGTCAATTGATTTGATCAGTAAATGAAACTCAATTGTAAAATTGTAAGATATCCAGACCTGGTGATGTACTCTGCAGGAACGTGAAGAGACTAGAATAACCTGGAAACCCCCACCTTGGTTCAATCCCTGGAATTCCAGCTGTTTATAGAACAAACCTGAAAATAGAATGATGAAATATAGACAAATAATGTCACAATAACCTTCAATTCATTTACTAATGCTGTTTACATGAGCATTGGCAGAGTGCTTTGGGTGCCCTTTTTGTCATATCTCCTTGTTGATGTTTGAATTTGTCAGTGCATGTCAGGACTCCAAAATGTTTTCATAATCTGGTTTTATTATAAGCAACACCGGCCAATGTTGAAAAATGAAGTCAAAAAGACAACAACGTGGCCACCATGGCCATCCGCTCGGCAGACCGGACAGAAGTGGACCACACACAGTGTTTCAGTAAAGCTTTGCATAAAGGAGATATTAGAATACAAGCAAACTGCAAACAAGCCCCCTCCAGCCACTCAACGTGCTTTCTGTGCGTGTTTCGTTTTTTATAAACAACGGCATCATTGCAATAGCGTGATTGCAAACGCTTCTTTTGAATATAGGCTTTTTGGTATTGCATGTAGACAAAAACAAACTTTGTTTTGCAGAACATCAGGATATTCACATCCTGTATTTCAAAGTATGTTTTGTAAATGCTGTCTGTGTTTGTGTGAGAGAGAGAGAAAAAAGGGAAAAGTGAAGCAAAGGCATAAAAGGTTTCAATTTCATATAAATATTTAGAGAGACCTATTTGAAAATATTGTATGACTGATAAATAATGCAATGGGTCAACTCTGATACTTTAGTTTTGAATTCATGAGAATTAAATTTCTGGTGTCGTTTCTTCTCCATAACTCCAGTACTGACTAATAACCCCTGAGTCACGTTTGTATTGAGGAATCACCTCACTTTTTCAGTCACACTTAAGATATCTGCCTCTTGTCTGTTTATGCTGAAGGTTTATGCAGCCAGACAAACAGGGTTATTTTAAGAGGACCCTTCTCCATTTTCATGAGAGAACATATGCAGATTATCATCTCTATCAGCGTCCTGATCTCAAATCAGCCCCTCATTACCGGAGCTTAGCTAAGACGGCACGCATCAATATTAGATGACAATGATGGGAAGAGGTGGAGGGCCACTCATAAGCTTATAGGCCCCCACCATCCTCACAGCACATTGTTCACAGCAGGGCCAAGAGATCCACGCAACATGAGATGGTATGAGTCATGACAGATGACCTGTGCAATCATGGCAATACAGGAACCATAGATACTTTAATCACCTACAGCACTTTCAAATACGGACATGTGCACCCTGTTCCTCTGTATAACAATAATGATTCAACCTGTAGCCTGCTCAGGATTTTTGCAACTCTTAGTCTCCTGACAACATTTTAAGGAAATGTTGATATTAAATGCATCTGAAAAACATTCAAAGTCTGCAATACAAAACATTTGCAATAATAATATCTGTGAAACATCCAGTGTCTATGAGTTTGTTTTCCCTATTCACTCCTGGCAACTAAAGCACAGTCATGCGTTTAAATTAGGGATTGTGGTCTTGGTTAAATATTAAAAAATCAACATTGAATTAAAGCATTAGATGGCATGGGTGGCCTAAAAAATACCATCCCAGTTTAGTACCAAGTTAAATTGGAAAGTAACATGTGATTTAATAATTTTAATAATTTAATAAATCTGTTATGGCCACATTTAAAATGACAAGTTAAATGAAGAAAGACATGCATTTGGAAACATTTCTAAATATTTGGAAATAAAACAATTTATTGATTTCTAATGCCACCTTTAGATATTTCTATTCAATGCTTAACTAATGTGCCACAATAATGTAATGTTTTTGTGCTGAAATATCTTCATTTGTTTGTGATTGTTTGCAATTAAATCTGCATATATTTCTGCCACCCCTTGAAGTCTCCATGCCACCCACTTGCCACCCGATATCTCTACATCCACCCTTGATGGTGGATAGTCCTATAGTCTTTCTATAAGTGTTTTAGTACATGTGAGACACAGGACCAGAATCTCCAGTCAAGTCTGTGCAGTATAAAATTACCTAAGATTGGGAAAATGTTGCCAGTAAACCAAGCAGCAAGTAGGCTACAGTGTATTTCCTCCGAAACATATTGGGGAAAGCAAATTAGTAGTATATCGAACACATTAGAGTCTGATGGCTTTTCCAAGTTATTTGGAATAAATTAAAGAAGATGTTGTTTGCATGCCAAGCTCTGGCTACCATGGCTGAATAAAAGAAATGGAGCACTATCTATAAAACATCATCACACAAACTTCATGGACAGAAAAAGAGTCAGAAAGGGCCATGCTAGCAGCTCTGTGAGATGACACAGTGGTGATTTGAGCTAAATGTTATTACAAGCCTGGCAACATGCTCTCAATGATAGTGCTGACATGCTGATGTTTAGAAGGTATAATGTTTACCATATTCATAATATAGCCAGTTTTTAGCATTTTAGCCTGTTAGCGTGCTAACATTTGCTAATTAGCGCCACACACAAAGTACAGCTGAGGTCGATAGTTTTGCACCACAGTTCGTAGTATTGGACAAATAAGTACTCACTAATTAATGCGTCCTGGGTGTTTTAAATACTTTAACAACTTTTTGTGCATTTCTGTGGTTGTTTGCCTTATAATGTCCATCAGCTGGAGGTCGAGGCGTCACTGCCTTAACTGTTAACTGATGACTGTTTCGTCATTACATTACCAGTTGCAGCATACACCTTTCAGCACTGTTCAGTGGGAGTGAATCTAGGGATGATCTTCAGAATGACTTTGGAATTAATTTGGCCCTCTTCTCTCTTTTCTTTCATCAGAGTAGTTATGCGTCTGTCTGTGTACTCAGAATGCAACTACAAAGTGCTCCTGCTGGGTTCTCCAGAGGCAGATCAAGGTCAGGCCAGGAGTTGCAGGGGCAGTGGGACAGTACTGTGTGTGTATGTGTGTGTGTGTTGGGGCTGGGGGAGGTAGACGGAGAGAGGGACGCCTCAGGACCCTGACGGCTCCGGTTGCCTGAGCCATGACCGCCGGGGTGGAGAAGGCTAGCCGCAGATCGATCGCCGCGGAGCTGGATCCCTGCGATAGGGGGGCGATTGGATGCAGCGCGCTGGGACTGAATGACATAAGCCCAGACGTCTAAGTGTCCCATTAGCAAGACAGCCGCCCATGTCCTGGTGCTGCCTCCCCACCCCACCCCCCTTGCCGATGCTGGCATCATATGGAAAACAGCTCAGGTGTTCCCCTCAATTGCTTGAGGACGACTGCAATACAAAGCGCAGCAGCTGACACTGGGACAGCTACAACTCTGCATGTGGCACTTCTGATCCTCCATATGTAACCAAAGCAATTATATTTTTATGTCCTTCATAAATCAGTCGAGGAAGCGGCAACCCAGAGTGCTTGTGCATATCTGTGTGTGTTTACATACATGTGTATCTTCGTATTTGTGCGTTTGCATATGTTTACAGCTAAACGGAGCAAGGGGCACCCAGGCCACGTGTGCGCTTTCTCCACATTCAACTCACAAGACGACACGCTGCGGTCAGATTGTTGCCGACGATTCCTAAACACATAAGAAATGATGACAAAACAACGGGGCCACACACAGAGAGGCTGCTGTGACACACTGCCTGCTGGGCCCAAACACAGAGGCAGAGCCAAGCGTAACTAGGCTCTGGTGAGGGAACGGCCCGCATGTTTTATTACTCTTCCACCCTCTGCAAATGAGCATATTTACACGTCCTCAAAAATTTGCTTCAGGGCTGGGATATCCTGCCCACAGTGTCCATCAAACTCTTTGGCATCCCCTGATTATAACATGCTCACCAATTTTGCATCAAGCTGGCTTTTTGTAACTTGTAATATAATCTGTCAAAAACATAAAAAGCTGTCTAACTTAATGAAAATTGAAGACCTTGAGCTGACGAACCCATTAAAATGAGTCTAAATAATACTTTTAAAAGTCCGGAAAGCAAGTCAATGAGGTCAAGAGGTTGCTAAGATATTGTCTTACTTTATTTTAAAAGCTGTTGGGTCTCAGGGTCAGCCCTTTTGAAAAGGCCAAGATGCTAAATCTCTGTCATATTTTAAATCCCATTTAAATCAACTTTATAGTACACTAATTACTGAATTCTCTTCAAACTTCCTTTTATTGTTTGGAATAAGTATAGTTTATTTTGGAGATTTTCATTGTTTTTAAAACTGTTTATCAAAAGGTGCAACACTCAACCCTCTGGCACATAAATGCTGTAAGGGACACTATTGACCACACTGGGTGCATTTGTGTCCTCCATTAAGTACAGTGCACATAGCTGACCACACATTACATCTTCCTCATATGCCCAGACACCCACAGATCAAACAGGATTTATATTTTGGAATAATAGTACTCAGGGTTTCTGTGTCAGTTCTGTGGGGTCATTTTATTGACATGACATTAACAGTCAGATTTAGAAATACATACTACAGTTTGTGCACTGATAGGATCTAGCTAACTAGATTAGCTAATATGCAGGGCCTGAATTAGTTGAGTCTGTTGTTACTGTATATTAGAAAGCCTAAGTGTTGATTCAGCCCGTTAATTTAGTCTCTTATTGTGAAGTTTGAGCCACTGGGGACCTCCCAGGTGTAGTTTTCAGTAAATGTACACATGCCCACACTCAGAAACTTATCTGTATAGAAACACCAGGAGCAGGGATGTTGCTTGACATGTTGTTGGTGTTGAACAGGTAAGAGCAGGGCAGTTCAGACTGAAATGTCAATGCCCTTTGTTTAGAGACAGGTAGATAGACATTTTTAAAACTTTGTGACATGTGTCCTCTTTTGGTTATATTTATTTATATTTAAGCAGCACCCATAGCACCCTTTTCCTTCCTAGTTTTCCTTAAGTGTTGCAAGTTTCCTAACTAATTTATTACCTAAACCAAATTAGAATCAGAATCAGAATCAAAATACTTTATTGATCCCTGGGGGAAAATTAAGTGAGAGAAAAAATAAATTAAAAAGTTGGAAAAAAGTCAGAAGACAACATAAGCAACTGCCCAGCGCCACCAAAGGTTGGCACATGCGCACAAAATAACATGAAGTGAACCTGGGTCATTTAGGGCAGCTGGGGGTCTGCAAACCCAGGGCTGCTTCGCCATTATTCCAGGCTTGCTGATCAACCTTGATGATTATTATTGTTTATCTAGTTGCAGCATGTGTCCGTTTGCTTTAACTTCATGCTGTATGGTCCTGGTGATTCATACAGTAACTGGTGAGTAAAGGACACCTCACTAATCTTGCAACATGAGAATGTCAGTGAAAAATAATGCATGCATGCAGCCACAGACGTATTTGATTCCTTTTGTTAACAGAGATGTGAGTTACACAAATGATGGAGTGGAGAATGAATCAGTACAGGAAATGCTCCCTTGCTAAGCCCTGCGTGTGGCCAAGAGAGACGGCCATAAACAAAGGTCCTCTTTGTGACTCCTCTTCACTCTCTAGTGCTCTCTCTCTCTCACTCGCTCTCTCTGATCTAATACCGAAGCATTGGTCTGATATGAGGAGGTCACAATGTTTTCTGAATAGCATTAAAATAACATATTTCTAAAAAAGTCGCACTAAAAGTCCAGTGTCATCAAGCAGTTCCACTGAAGGGGAAACACATGCCTGGACAGAAATGTGGGACATTTTAGGGAACAACAAGAAAATAAATACTGTCTTCATCTGAATTATGTAAATAATAAATATGCCTCAGAGCATGAACTCCAGACCTCTGAGCAACTACAAACACCAAAATAGTCTTAGGGAGCTCTGATCTTGGGAGCAGATGTTCAGGAAGTCACTCTTTTAGTCTTTTGGAGGTCCACAGATGACTGTGAAGATGAATACTTTTTGGAAGGCTGCCATGCATGCATACAGTAGGCTTGTGCTTGCTGTATGAAAGCAGATATCAATTTACTGACTGGATGAGCTAGTTCTATGTCCAACTTTCTGGAAAGACTGAGATAAACTTTAATTCAGCCTATATACAGTTATACAGACAGTTATTACAGGTAGCTGCAAGAAAAAGTTATTATTTTTAGTGTAAAATATTTTTTGATTTTACCTGACAGAAAAAGCAGCAAATACACAAAATTTAACATGGGTTAATCTGCAGCACAATATTTCTGCGTGGCTATGGAGAACTGGCACTTTAAAGACATTTCTGAAGTTACCACGTTTCCCACATTTGTGTGGTGACTGTTGATTTTTATTTACACACAAAACAAATAAGAATCTAGGGGAGTCAACATGTTGGTGCGCCTTAAAATCAAAGGCAGGAGAAAGACAGATGGGCTGGGAGACAAAGAGATAACTTTGCCTTGATCCTCTTCCCACCGCGCTGGCCTAATGCATTCTCCCTCTCACTCACTGTAATTGCAATGCAATGATGTCAGCATGACAGGTGAGACTGAACGCGAGACAGCGTTGAATAAGCTGCCGCCACAGTATCAAGAGCACAAAAACGTATCTGAGACACTCTATGGGGTGTCAATTTAATCATGCTTAAACCAGGTATCACCTTCCTCCATGATTCCACCATTGACAAAGAATCCTGCATACTGCGTTGCACTGAGCGGAGCCACGGCCTCCTGCTTGATAGGGTATCTGTGACTTACACGCTCACTGACACGCACACATACACACATAACACTTCGCAGCAAGCATTTGACGGATGGTGACATAGAGGATGTGGTCAAGCTCTATGTCAACCCAAAATCGGTGATTTAAAAAAAGCACTTTGTTCATTTTCATTCACTTTTATTCATCAGAAAGAATCCGTATTTATAAAAAAACATACAATTTGGGGATACAGTATTTAAAGAATTCATAATTAACTGCTATGACTCACAGAAGTAATCTTGATGCTCCTTGTGCTCCACCCCTCATACTGAAAGTCAACATGAGTCATAGCGTTTGACACCCCCCCACAACACAGCACAACACCACACACACACACAACAGACACCCTCCCACCCATCACTGGCCCCCCAGCCCCCATAGACAGTCTGCAGGCAAACAAGAAATAATTCATACGGCTTCCCACACAGGAGTGGGTGTCCTGTATCAGCCTGTGCGCTCCGCTGCCTGTCTGTTATCACCTGCAATTGAGGTAATCCACAGGACTATTATACTGCAGCTTATTGTACAGGAGAATATAGCTGCCTGCTGCACCAGCACCTCCTGCACCACAACACCCCCGCCTCCCCACTTCGTGACAGCCAAATCATACCTCTGGATAGCTGACCCCTACCAGACCAACAAACTCTCAGCACACATTTGCACATATACCATATATGTGCGTATTTGTATCGTAATTGTTCTCTTTGAATATGCTTATGTAAAGGCAGCAATACCACACTGTAAAACTACTCAATTGCAAGTAAAATCCATGTGTTCTTGCCTGGTCCATTTAGGCTGAGCTAATTCGGACACAATCCAAGCTCATCGTCTTGATAAATGTATACTGTACACCGCTGATGTCAGGGTCTTGTAAACAAAAATAGTTCAAAGCTAAATTTGTAGCAGCTAATTTTATCCCCCGTTTTTAATTGCAGTAATAAAAGCCAAGATACAAACATATATCACATGGTTCTTGCCGGGGGAAGAAGTATTTTTTGTGTGTATGTTCACAAGCTGCATGTGTTGCTTTCATGAGAAGTCAAACTGTGAAGTTATAGAGGCCTGAAAAGTAAAAGCATTTGAAAAGAAAATGGAAATATTATAGAAAAGTACAAAAAATAAAATGTCAGTTTTTTGTAGACAAATTAAGTTGTTGTTTCATACTTCTTACTACCGGAATCACCTTTTTGGTTTATCTCGCAACCACTTGTGGTGTCAGGCAGCAGGTTATCTTTATTTATTTAGTATTTCATTTTTTGATTATTATTATTCATCTGTTCAACCAGCATGCTAATGTTTCTACCACCTACATAGCACTGAGTGGTTCAATTTTTATAAATTATGTTATATTAAGATAGTAATTTTCTTCAAATAAATGTGGTGAAGTAAAAACGTCAATATGTGCCTCTGAACTTTGAAGCATACAAACGCAAGTTTTTCTTACTGTACTCGAGCAAATGTACTAAGTTTCTAAAAATGCAGTTTCCTGTAACAATATAATCTGACATTTGCAAAAGATTTCCAATAGATTTGTGTCCTTCTTATGTCAAAATGTTTCCTGCATCTACTTTGAATTAAGCATATCTTTACTCAATCAATTTTCATCTAACAATAATGATGTTAGATGTTATAATAATAATGACAATAATGATACAGTCAGCTTAAGAAAAAGAAGGCCTGTAAATTTCTTTCCAGCCTGGAGAAAAAAAAAAAACAATTCACATGCTCTTCCTCAATAAAACAGCATTTGAGGGGTTTAATAATTCAACATACTAAGTTGCAAACTCACACAAAAATCCATGCTCCCACAGCCTCTCATGTTGCCATGGGGCCAGAGAGTGCATTGTACAGGGAATTGTCAACATTCCCATGATGAGCCTGCAGGCCCTGTGGTCCAAGGAGGTGTCGAGATGAGGTGGGGACCAAAATTGATTGTAAATGTTGAATTATTCAACCGAGCCCTCCGCCATTTGAGTGAGTTTCTTCGGTTACGTTGAGAAGAGCTTTCATAGCAAAACAGGAGAAGATTATCTTCCACAGGCCCCTGTGGAGGCCCTGAACGCCTCTCATTAACGAGACAAAGCATCTACAGCTCAGACACACAGATACAGACACAATGACACACATTTACACACACACACGGATAAATTCTGACACACACACGCAGACATGCATGAGAAAAGTGCTGCTGACATTGATATCTCATAGCTGTACACATACACTGGCCTACTTCCAAAAAGGAGAGACCCACTGCACCGAGTGAATAAATAAATTGGGAAAAAATAAATGAGTGTGAAACAGCTAAATTATCCATTTTTTGTTTTGTTTTTGAGCATTAGAAGCCTCTCAACCCTAATCCCCTGAAATACATAAAAAGCTCATCAAACTGTTGCTACTTTGATATGCTCCATTCATTCAAGTGTAACTGAGAAACCCTCCGCTCACTTGAACAGCAGATACATTTTCAAAGAACAAAAAAGAAAAAGAAAAAAACAAGCGAGAAAAACGCAGCTAATCCTTGGCCTTAAGCTGTTAAAATATCCTGAAAAAATGTTCAAGTAATGTCGGCATTTACATATTCACAAGATTCCCAGAGTGCTCTCTGAATCTTTATTAATAAAAAGACATAAAAAGAGATATCATGAACCCAACCTGTCAGTTCAAGGGTAAAATGTGTTCTTATTTAAATATCATTTCTATCTGCCCTCAATCACAGCATGTGCTTCATTACAAATAAAATGAACAGGGGCTCAATAAAAGTAATTAAATGTAAATGCTTCTGCTTTACAGTGTTGTGGACCTGTTAATACAATTCAGCCTGACTCCAATTACAGAAAATCCCAATGACCTCATGGCCCATAATAAATCTATGTGATCACATTAAACAGGGACAGGGAGCGAGAGAGGCATTCAGGCGGGCTGTACTCAGCATGAACAAAATGAGAGGGCTCGGGATGCCAGAGATATGAGTGCAGAACCACGGGAAACTCTAGCTTGGCGTTGCAGGCCCTTTGGCCCAACCTATCATTAAATGACTCGCTGAAATTTTAATTCTCTGATCACATTAAGTGCTTCGGGAAGACAACAAACTCTGCGGCGCAGATCTTGGCGGTGTCATCTCTTCGTGCAGAGGGATATAAAGGTCCTTCGGTATAAGGATGTGCATTCTTTTTCAGTGCGGGTGTCTTATGAAGGCTTAGGTTACACTTCTGCATAAGATGACGGGTGTGTGTGACAGCTCATTTCACCACCCGGACATCCTCACTGTCCCGCACATCTCTTAGCAGCATGAAATCAAACAGGTGACAGGTCACCACAGGGAGCTGCACACACGAGTGTATTACTAAACTTCTGGGAACCATCATTACAATTGTTCTCTAACCTGAGCTCTAAATCAAACCCTTAAAACTGCACACCTCAATGCTTATCCTAACTCGGAATAGAATTATTAAAAAGTCTTTCATTTTAACCCTATCCTGAGCTTCAAGTCTGTTTTCTACAGCATTGTAAATGATCAAGGTGCCTTATCTCTTTTTGTTGTTGCTAAAATGAATCAATCAAATAACCTTAAACTTGCTACAAGTTCTCATTTTATCTGCCTTAAAATAATACAGTTGTATGGACTTTATCCTGAACAAGCACATACACACCAGACACAAATACACAGACAGAGAGAGAAAAGATTTTGTAATCATTTTTCTCATCACGTTGGTTAAGGTGCAGTCAATAGACAAACTTCCCAAATGCATTAAAAGTACATTAAAGCTGACCTAATAACAAGTTTTATTTTAACATGAGATTAACTGACTCTGTAATGGGAAAGAGGTCACCCTTAGTGATGAACTTACAGAGAATTATCACAATTCCCTTCAGATCGATGAAGTGTTTTAGCATCTTTCAGCTAATTGTTTTGGTTTGTCGGCCCACATATTCAGTGTTTTGGTTCACTCCCACCACTCTCATAGAGTTGGTTCCAGCCACAGCAGGCAGCTGTTTTCAGCAAAAAAGCTCTGATGGTCTCTGATGAACATTGTATTTATATCAGCGTTGAGCTGCTAAAGAGCAATACATTGCCCTCAGGAGCTGATGGGAGACTGCTTTAATTCATCAAACAAATATAATATTACTGTAGCCTTAAAATGACATCTAAGTTTTAAAGCTAAAATAGGTCCTTTAAAGAATTTGAAAAACAAAGAAATAACCTGAACTCATAGGTGCTTCCTCATCTTTCTACCCCTGTGATGACATGATCCTGCTAAACTATTCAATAACACACATATTTGCTTAGCATAGCATAGCATGAATCACAGTCAGAGGAAGCCGAGATATTTTAGGAGAAATATATTTAGTGCTTTTCCTTAACATGTCTGTGACAAAGTGATCGTGGAACTTCCTTTACTGATCAAACTGCATATTTCGAACAAGAAATCAAACACCTCTTTTTATTCACACAAACATCGGATTACTAGTGCAGGTCATGCAGATACACAGCCCTTTTAACGTCCACTCTGACCTCATCAGTAATTACAGGTCATGCATTATGGATATTGGTTTTGTGTGTGTTTGACAGGGTCAATTTTCTGTCAATATTTTTGATGTTTTATCATTCAAGGTCTTGCTGTCATTCTCTATGTGCATGTGATGAAAGGAAGGAACTAGTTTAATAAAAAGGGAAGGTAAACTCCTCGTTGTCCCCATATTATGCTGACAACAAATGATGCTTGGCAACGGCTGCCAAATCAAACATAAACAAAGGAGAGACCTCTTTACCCTCTGGCAACCCGATGAAAGCGAGGCCCACTGAGGTCTGAAGTTTTGGATACTTCTTTTGTAGGAAGAGTTTTTTTTCTTGGCCTAATTGATACTAGTTTTATCCTGTTTCAACCCTCTGGGAAGCCAAAGGTGATGTTTTCATAAGAGGATCATGTAAATAAAGGCTACACAAGGAGAGGACCCCTACCAGCAGAGCATCATGGGAAGGGGCTACAGGCACAGCCCACACAAGACGCTGATCATGACACTAAAAGGTTAAACATGGACATCATGCTTGTGTTAGATTTCCCTCTGACCCTCTGACTACAGTTTGATTAGAGAAACTATGCTTTGGAAATGTGTACTGCTGGTTCCTTAAAATAATAACAGTGTCATGCCGTGTGAGGGAAATTAAATGAGTGAAAGGATCTGGAACACAGATTAAGCCTGTGTGTCAGGGACATCATAAATTATGTAAAAATGACTTTCCTCCATGAAAAGAGATGATGTGATGGGTATGTAGTAGGAGGCATTATTGCAAAAGGCTGCAGTAGCACAGCTATAGAGCAAAATATACTGTACAGTGCACACTTACATCCCAATTATCTTATTATTCTTATTAAAGACATTAAGGAATGCAGCAAAACTAGACAAGGATATATTATTTAGAACATTTGGTTATGCTGATTTCATTTAGTACATATTTTGAGACTGATTAGACACTGCTGTTTAACAAGTCTATGGCTTTGTTCAGAATGCAGGCCAATCAGATTTGTTTCTCAAATCAGATCTTTAAGACAGACTGTCTGAGATCAGATTGGATTTGTGTATCACCAACCTATTTGCATGTGAGTTGCATGAGTAACAACGTAGCATTGGTGTCAGTAACTACGTATGCTGGTGATGTGTCTTTCCTACTTGAAAGCTTGAGAAATGGAGCTCGACCATCTAGCCCTCAAAACAAGTGCACTGCCAAGTCAGGACCACTCTGTCGCTGAGTTTGTGTGGTGCAACAGAAGAGGGTGGTATAACCCGCACTAATGTGATGTAATGCTCTGAATATGATGTCATCATTGCTGCAGTGATGCAAAATACTTTTCGATTAGAGTGTCCAGAGTGTCTGGACTGAGACACATCTGTAGAAATCAGTTTGGAATTGCATTTCAAACACCCTCCAAATGTGGCATGTCACATATTATGTTTTTTTTTTTTTTGTTTTTTTTTTGCTGAGACTTTCTAAAATCAATCTGGATATGCCAAAAAAC
>NW_023339807.1:6541856-6547259 GCF_004916995.1 Morone saxatilis
TTAAAAAGTTGCCAAGTTCCCCTTTAAGTAAATCCTAACTTGAGCATGCTAACATGCTAACAAAGACAGCTCTTACATGCTTACGTTTAGCAGATAATGTTTACCATAGTCAACCATTTAGTTTAGTTAGCATGCTAACATTTGCAAAAACCCAGCTGAGGTTTATCTGATGATGGTGCTAGATAAGTTAAAGGATCACCAGTGTCATTACAATTCATCCTGGGGATGACATGAATGTGTGCATTAATGTATTCATGACAAACAGTTTACTAAAAATCTAAAATATCAACCTTATGGTGGGACTAGACGTAAAATCACTGGATCACCCAGGTCAGTAGTCTTCATCCTACCAGGACCATGAAAGTCTGTAAAAATTCATGATAATCCAACCTAAAGTTGTTGCTCTTGTGAGTAAAAAATGTGTGTTCCAACATTTGGTTACCTAAATCATACAGTAACTGTGTGGTTACTGTGAAATGAAAAGCTATTTTCAAAGTTACAGTACAGTTTTCAAAGTTCACTTAGTTGTACCTTCAGCTGGGTACAGATACTTTTTGAAACAGTTCTTTTGGTTGTTTTTGTAAAAGGTGACAGAAATCTGAAGCTAAAGCTTGCAGTGCTTTTGACCTCTCAGTGGTATTATCTGATTACACTGCTGGCAGCCAAACAATACTACAGCACAGAGGAGCCAGGACAGGAGCTAGACATACTGTACACACATTCACTAAGCTCAGCTGGTGAATGCCTTTCTTCTTAGTGAAATGCAGCATGTGCAGTAGGACACACAAACTGAAAAAGCCTGTCCTGTGAGGAAATGACTTTAAAAACATAGACTTAAGAAAAGGCAACGGCTGCAAATAGAAATAATTATTAGTTTATGAAAAAAAGTATCTTTGTAAGTAACAATGTAACAAGGAAGATCTACCTGAAAACCTATATTTAGAGAAACTAAAGCCTGACTTTTTTGGGAGATGCCTTTTGTATTTCCTTATATTAGTACCTAAATGAGATTATGATACAAAAAAGAGATCAAAATAATAACATTAAAAAGATTTCTTTAATTTGTGGCATGGTATAGCTCTATATATGGAAGGTGTATTTGCAGTCTTTTTATTTAATTTTGTATCATCCATTCTTTCACAGTGAACAAAACTGCAACCTTCAATTACACTGCACTTACAACTGTGGGTGAAATAATTGGTAAATGCATTGGGAAAGCCCTTATTTTATTATTGTTATGTTAACATATTGTGTTATACTAGAGTTTTTCAATTTTTAAACATTAGTACCATTATTTTTTGTTTTGTTTTTAAAGTCACACAATAGACTCCATACTCCTCCCTACCCCAATCATTTTCATATAGTCCCATAATTTTATTTGTTCACAATTAAAATTTGTGGCCTCAGAAAACCCAATGGTACGTTACACTAAAGATATATGAAGATATTTTACACAGAATTGAAATGATTTCTTAAATTTGTGTCTTATGGTTATCATTAACTGAAGGTTAAACCAGTGTAATTTCACACTACATCACCTGTCATAACTGTAATAAAGAGATGGCATGCCCCTTTGAAAAAAAGTGTTTTCTGTCCTTTTGCATTTCGAGAAAGAGCTAATCGTCACAAAGCTGGCAGCTGAATAGAGCCAGTGAGTTTAATCTGACCACAATGACATGTTTGATTGGTCAGAGCTGGGGTGGGTGGGTGCGTGTAGTTGGTGTGTGGGGAGGGTAGCCCTCTCCTGTGGCAGTGGAGAACAAACATAAATCTTCTTCAACAATCTATTTTCCATCATACTTATTCACAGGGGACATCTCAAAGTGGTCTTTACCCTTTCTGTCAATGGCTGCCCTCATCCATCAATTTCATAGAGAATTATACCCCAGATCGATGTAGTTCACGACCGCTGAGCATTTGTCGAGGGGAGGTGGAGGTGGTGGGTTGGGTGGTCAGGTGCATGCGTCGCTGCTTGTTCTCAGAGGTCTGATAGCTACTTTTGGTGCGCCACCCGCTCATGCCCAGATAATTTACACCATGAAGTGCAAACAAAACAGTGTTTTTCCTCACCATTAAGCTCTTTTTTTTTTCTTGCAGAGAATGAGAAGCAATGCAAAGAGGTCAGGCAAACACAGACTAGACTCACAAATAAATGGAAATGATTGAATAAATGAATAGAGCCGACAAAAATGTTTTAATTTCATCCCGCTCTCATGTGTGCAAGAATTTATTTTTAATTAGATTAAAACGCTTTGGTTGCCATTGTTCCACTATGAGCAAATTAAAACATTATGTGAAATGGATCACTGAAATTATGCATACTCACTACAGCCCATACACCAGCAGGCAGATGCCACATCAAACAAGGCTTTTAGTTTGGCAAATGGCATATTTGTTCTTAACATGAAACAAAAGATCAGAAAAAACATACACGTCCAAGCCCTTGAGTGCATATAGCGTAGCTCTGCACAGCCTCTTAAACTTCCGTCATGTCCTTGTTGTCTGCTGTTGTCAAAAGCTATTATTCAAAAAAAGAAGTTCAATTTAAGGAGAAGGACGCACTAATAATGGGTGTGAGGGACAAGGCCCCGTCTAGCCATTATAGAATATGTAGCAATACCATTACACACCCTCTGACAAAGATATTCAGGCTGGATAATGGAGCTATGAAGAGCTGTAGCACAATGCATAATTGCTCCTTCTGAAACATTGATGAATTAAATTAGGGGGTGGTGGGATCAAATTCATAAATCAAATTACAGTACCTTTGCTTCTGCATGCTTAAACAGTTGAGGACTCTTTAGAAGTCGCTTTTAAATTGCAGGGGGGCTAAAGTAAATGAAGTAGGCATAATTATGTGTATCTTCTCACTCCAGCATTGTCTTCAATGAATTTTTTACAAAGGCGACCATTAGCTACAAACTAATACCAGTTAAGCCACAGCAAAACTGAATTATTAAATCTGTCAGCCAATATCCTATTACAGCCTACTTATGAATAGTTGATTTTATTTTGTATAATTGACAAGGCTTATCGTACAGTGAGGCTTTCCGTGGCAGCTTGGGTTTTGAGATGCAGCGATATGTATAGGCCTGAGGTACAAAAGGCCGACTCACGTCAGGTTCATTTAATGCGGTTGGTTGGTTTCCTTACAGGTGGGATCTTATGACCTGTCATATCCGCCTTATGGAGCAGAGAATATATATCAGGCAGCGTGAGGGTAGAACATGCTTGTGAGGCCATTTTATCATGATCTCCATACAAATACAGACAGTGCATTTGTAAAGCAGAGCTTGAGTGTTCAGTCTTGTGTTATAGACTCACACACTTAATTTTGGCAGAAAATAAAGTAAAATAATCTAAATAAAGTAAATTAGTACGGACAAATATGCAGCTCTGGTCTTCCTGACATCGCTCTCTAATATGCAAATCCCTCTCCTACACACACACTCACACGTACACACACTTAAGACATTAAGTCCTCAACCTGGACGGGGCTTGTGAGGGATATTGGCATGTACACGAGATTGATGAAAATTACTTCCAGAGCATTTATTTCTTCTAATACCACTGAAAGAAGAGTGTGCACTCAGGAGATATTTGATCTGAATTAGGGAAACTGATGAAGCAATTGATTAATTGGAATTTAAGCCATCAGTCACCGGAGCCATCAGCAGCATCATTTACATTCCAAACAATCAGCTGATGGCCCAATAGGACACTGAGTATTAATACGCAGGAGTCAATGCGATACTGCCACGTCGCCACCAACCCTTATTGACATCACAATGACACTTTTAATCCCCACTTGATCAAATTGCATATATTTTGGGATTTCCACACCAATTCAATATATCTTATGAATTTTTAATCTGGTAGGAGGAGCAGGGGGGTTAAACAATAGAGATTTATCATTTTCTTTCCTTAAGGTGAAACACACTAAAGACAGGAGGGGAAGATAGATCCATTATTAATTACTATCCTCCATCTTTCATTTTGTTTTTGCCAGATATATTGTCACATGAATTGTTTTTATTCATGCGCCATACCTACCATGGCAGGTCAACTTTACAACATGACCCATCTTGTACCAGATGTGTTCACTTGAATTTATTTCAAACTGTATGATATTTGACACTATTATTTCTATAAAAGAATAATGTCTTCATACAACTATGTTTAGGTGGGATGGTTACATTACTGTTACTACCACTTGAAGTGGCAGAAGCTGGACATTTCAATCATTTATTTGTGATTTTTAGCAAATTATTGCAACAATTTATCTGATACATTTAGCTATTTCAACTGTTTAACTGCACTTGCTAACTAATTTTCACACACCCTCATTATGTGTTTTATTGAAATTAGGTGAGCAACTCTTTCCACAACCCTGGCAACTGCTTAAGTAGTTACCATGTTTTGGAATCACTGTTCTATAGGCATATATATACATATTTATATATATATATATATATATATATATATATATCTTTATATATAGGAAGGAAAAGGTTAAAGGGAGGAGGGGGAGCAAAACGGGCTGTCCCCGTGTGGTCGCCGATCAAAACAGACGACTATCCCCTGGTGAGGCTAAAGATTGGCCGAGAAGTTAATGCTGTTCTTGAATAGTACGGTGTCCAGAAAGCATTATGCAGTTTCTCCACCTTACATAAAAGAAAGAATGAAGAAAGGAAGTATAGGCTTAGGTACAACTACATTGTCTCCATAACCAATTTTTGTGCGGCCCTGGGTCTGTTATGTCATCAGTAAGGAGACCCTTTTCCAAGGCCAAAGCCTTTGATGGCACTGGCCAGTGGACAGCACAACGAAGTGGTGGTTAATTTTGACATCCACCTTAACAAGTTCAGATTCTTCCCAGTATAACATTATGATACTGTAAATACACATAACCAGCTTTGGAAACTGATACTTCCCGGGGTGGGCCGCAACAAAATATCTGACAATAAAACAACAAAGTCATGACACAGGAAATTCTTTGCATAAAAATAGAGACTCTATAAAGGAAACAAGCACAAAAAAAATGAAATAAACAGCACCAAAACACATCAGGATCTACTATGAGTCAGACTATGAGCCACAATGCTGCAACTCATAAAAGGACATGCATAACCTTTAGCTTAGTTTCTACAGACTACAAATAGTTTTTGTTCTCATGCTGTGGCACAAATTCACAGACGCAAACATGAATTACATGCCGGCCTATATGATTCACAGAAGGCACTGATTGTTCTTTCAAAGTGCCCATTACAGAGGCCTATCATTGCAACATCAAGCCCTCCTTCCCATTGACAGTGCTGACGTTTTCCCACTTGGCCTGAGCCCCCTACTGACAGCAACGCCAGTAATGCTCCCTCCCTCCTTCCATGTCCCTCTCTCTCTCTC
>NW_023339807.1:6547279-6571978 GCF_004916995.1 Morone saxatilis
TCTCCCTCTCTCTTTCTCTCCCTCACCGCTGCAGCTCTCACAATGTTAGATTTTGCTGAAGAAGTTAGTCATTAGTTGAAACAGCAGAGTGTTGTAATGAAATCTGCCGGCCACATCAATAGTGTTTACTGTTGCCAGTTTGCTTTGCTCCATGCTTTTTTAATTTATTTGTTTGGTGTGCAGCAGTACAGCATCACTCTAATGATGTTTGCCCCCGCTGACGTGTGAGGGCGAGCGGCTCAACCCTGTGTAATATCTGCCTGCACGTGGTGCACATATCTGTATGATTTAATAAACTGTTTAACCTGTAGGTTCATCAGCACCTCATCAGATCACACTGATGGATTATTCTCAATAAAAGCACCATCCTCTAGTTGGTTAGCCACATGGCCGGCTGACTGGGAGAAGTGCTCTGCTTTGACTGGGTTCTTTCCCCCCACCTTAAAGCTCTAATTAAGTAGCCAGGGCGCTAAGTTACAGAGAAACAGCCAGCGGGAACCACAGGAGACAGGCTGCACTGCTACAGCAGCAGCAGCAGCAGGCCCACTCACTGCGATCGTTTGCTCAGACGGGTGTCAAAACACCCCCGGTCTGCCTCCCATCAAGTCCCCTGCGCAGAAATAGGAAGTGAGCCTCTGAAAGGAAAGATTAAAGTTTTCTGGAAGTACTGTTGGCAGCTGCACATGCCCTAAAGATAAACTTTATCCGGCCGCATGTGCAAAACTTTGCTGGAGCCATTTGTCATCTTCGAAAGTAATACATTTCCAAGTGGCTTGGATTTTAGACAAGAACATGAGACTGGCCACCGCAATGTGGTCTACTAGTGGTCCACTGTTTTGAAGCAGGGTGAGAGATTTGCTGTGTGTTCTCTGATTTTACAAAGCATTCTCTCTCATCAGTAGGGCTTTTTCACCTCAGAAGCTCTCTGTTTTCCTTATGCAAGAACATTTTTATATTCTGATCACAAACCTTTCTTACTTTTTTCTGTGAAGCTGCCTGTACATGAGTAGGTGTGTGTTGATGAGATTTGCCCCCCAAATTGTTATATAACGCTATCTGTTCCATTTCATTTGTGTGAGACTCATTCACAAAAATATTGAAGTTCTGCATATGAAAATCAACAGATAAAATTATAATACATTTAGCAGTGTCAGTTGTCTTATATAGGAAATCAAATTTAGAAAACTTGAAAAAGCTGCCAATGTCATCAGAGTAGCGATGTACTGATATATATTTTTCATGAAATTATATTAAATGTCCATGACTTTAAACTATCTTTACCCCAAAGTTCCACCGGGCAGGACTTCATGACGTTGCGTCTGTGATGTGGTTTGGCTCCATGATCTGTGCATCTTCAAATTCCAGCTTTTCAGAAGTAGAGCATCTTCAGAGTGTCTTGTCTGCCCAAAGTTGTTGATGTGTGTATTTTGTCCTTTTAAAGGTTCCAAACAGTATGTTTCTCGACTTCAAATTTCCCCTGACCTGCCTCTGACAGGTCTGGAAAATTCCAAGTACGAAAAAAATCACTGAATGCCAAAAAAATTCTCCCAATTCACTTGTGTGTCACCAGTGGTTCTTGCATGAGGCCCGTAGTCTCTCTGTGTGTATGTGCAGTAGTTTCAATATATGTTTCTTAATGAGCAGTCACAAGAAATTACTATTCATACACACACACACACACACACAGACACAGACAGACCGACAAACACTTGAACATACACATACACCCTGCCAATTCAAGCCCTTGTGCCAGCTAGCCATCTGGTCAGAACATGATCATCATATGCAATCTGCCCACCCAGGCTGGCACTGATTCACCAGACCAACACTCCAATTACCCTCATCATGCCAACAGTACAGCAGAAAACCAAACAGCACACACACACACACACACACACACACTACAATGGGACCCACCTGTGTAGGGGTGGAGCGATTGCCAGATAGACTTGTAAAGAGAGGTCAGTGTGTCATAGAAACTGAAATATACAGGTCTACAATTAGAGGCATTTACAAACAGAGCAAGGCTCAATTAGCCTTTATATTGTGAAGAGGAAAACTCAGATTATATGTTGCAAGGTTGGATTCATCTCATTCTAAATCATCTGTCTACATCTTCACAATGGATTAAGGCTATAAGGTCGTGACCCCTGAATGATCAATAAATAAACATAGTCAATGCCCACCCAGGATGTGGTTGCTGATGCAAACATAAATAAGTAGAAAGAACATTCATTTAAATCCATCCAAGTATCTAAAGGAAGCTTTTGGTGAAGTTTGGTGTGAAATTAAGAACAGAAGTTTCTAAATGATGGATTTTGTCTCATCAGTGAAACCTGACCACTACTTCTGTGGCCCCTATCAGCTGATAAGCCCACTGGCTCAACATTGATCTATTGCTCAGCCCATCTCCCTTTTCTTAATTTTAATTTTCCCATTCCTAACCCATGCTAATTCATCCCCTCTGCTGTATGATCCATGGACCAGAGGCCTCAGCAGCGCCGAGTGCCAGGAAGGGTCACTGTTAATTATATCCATTTAATACCCACTTATGTCTGCAGCGACGTCTTCCTCCTGGGGTCACGCAGACTTCGCCCTGCACTTTATCCAATAATCTCACAGAATATAGGCTTGGATATTCCAAAAGATCAATGTCATTAACAAGGAGGCACAGAACGCATTTGATTATGGATGTAATTAGTACAGGCTTGAGGGGACTTGCTCCTATACACAAAGAGGCAAAATCCATTTAGTATCAAAATTGCCTCAAAAATGGACACCACTTTGAGATCATTTTTGCAACTGATGACCACCATAATGCAATTAGTATCACTAATGACAGGGAATTAGGGCTCATATACATAATACTTATGTCTAACTTTGACAGATAGACAAGAGCATTGAGTGTGGCTGAAAGCAAGTCAGTTTCCAAGTTGTGGTGAGAGGGTTCAATTTACCGTCACTAGCCGCAGTCGGTAATGTTGAATTACGTGCTCGTCTGTTCAATGCCAATTTACCTGTGGAAAAAAAGGCAGTCCTATTGGGCAAGTGTCTCTGAGGACTTGTGAAAGGTGACACCGTGGATGCTGCATTAAGAGGATGAGCTTTTAATAATTCTGTCACAGGGCCGGGGAATATCAGGCTGGGATCACTTTACAGCCCAGCTGAAGTGAACATCTAACCATCTCTCCAATGAGAGGCCAGCCTCATTAAAACTTTGTCCCCTGCTGACTTTATCTCTGCGTCATCAGATCGCTCTTCCCTCCTCCATTTCTTTCTTCTTTTTTTGTCTCCAGCATGGTCTCAGTCAGCTTTTTGACATCACAGACACACCTAGAGGCGTTGCTGTCCATCAGCGATGCACTGGTGTCAAGCAACTAGGTCAGCCACATCTTGAGTGAACAATAACTTAGTGGTAATGTACAATTTAGAAACCTCCAAATTCAGTTAGAATTGCCCATCATGCACCAGTGAGCCTTTGAAATACATCAAGTTAAAGATTTAAGTTACTTTCAGACACAATAAGCTCTGCGGTTTTCTGCTAATGTAGGTAGAGCAGCAACACATACCTCTTTACTGAGAACAATCTTGGCCTCCAGTGGAAACCTGTTGCGAGGGATGTGAAAGGGAACAGACAAAATGACAGGACTGTGGAGAGTTTCTGTAGCTTGTATTGAATTGCATTGCCCTGAAACTCAAGCCTGTGTGGTAACAGGGTACAGCCACTTAAGATGGCAAGATAGCCACGATGATGGACAGTTTAATTTTTTATATAATATCATCAACGGGTTATACTTTGAAGGGAGCGAGGAGATACAGAGTTTAAGTTTCCAAGTGTAAAACATTCTATAAAAGTGTTTAATGACAAATGATAAATATTCACTTGGGATGATATAAGATATTTTTTTCTTCTTTAATTTAATGCCAGGGGCTAAGGTAACTAAGAATCACTGCTACACATGGTTCAAATGTCCAATCTCGTGTAAATTTAAAGGCACCAACAACTAACATTTAGCCAGTGTACATATGTACTTTGCATGTTAACAAAACCTCCCGTACTTCATCAAACATCTCATAATACTCAATTATAGGTCTGTATATGTCTTGTAGATTAGAGGACCTTTGCAAATGATGGAAAAAAGGAGGGGGAAGCCTGCTGCATAACGTCTAGCTGATTTTACTTTATAGTAACCACCGTAAATGCACACATGCTAAAATCCTTCTCTGTTTTCCATCAAGCTGCTGTGTAGTGGCTATGTTAAATGTAGGTGGTAAGCTCATATATCTAATTATACAATAGCCAAACATTTTTTGTTAATGAAATGGAAGGAGTGTAATTGAAAACTTCAGCATAATTATTGCTTGGTGAGTGGCTGGCTTCGGAAAATTGCACGTGTAGGAAGAGGTCTCAGCAGGGGTACCCATGACTTATGAATCAAGCCATTTCAAAAAACCTTACGGAGCAGCACATACGCATGCCCTCACACATTATTATCATCATTATTATCACTGTAAAACAGGCAGCCAAAAACAGCAATGTTACTTGTTGTATGGAAGAGCTTATACAAAGTGTATGGAGGGGATAATACAAAAATCATGCGTTTCCTTCCAGATAAACTACCTCAAAAGGCTATGTATATTCTTGTGATTGCATTAAAATCTTTCTTGAACCTCAACCTAGTATTTTTTTTTCTATATGCAGAGTGTATAATGGGTTAAAAAAAGGTAAGGATATGGATAACTTGGGACATCACCTCATAGGTCCCTGCGCAGAGAAACCAGAGCAGCCAAGACACATAAAGCCAGGTCAGAACGGCTTGGCAGCCACGCTAACAATGTTTGTCACAACTGCCCTCTTTCCATCCCAAGCTCAAATGGGAGAAGTCAGAGAAATATGGGATTACCATGAGTTATTTATGACGCTGAAACCCAAGAGCCCTCTTTATGAAATCATCTCTGTTGATTGGGTGTTCTTTCGTCGTGCAGCATCTGATATGATTTCAAATGGTTTAACATCAAAGTCGCTTGTGTAAAGTATGAGTAGTTTTGCACACATTCAATCAAAATACAGATCTTTATCGGCATCATGCTGATTGACATGAGCGGACTGTTGTGAAACAGATACTGTGGCTGTCATAGTCATTATGGATTTTTCTGTTTAAAGATACAGCTAGGGGGGAAAAAGGCATGTGGCCTTTACACTGCAATGTTCTTTAGCCAACAAAAGAGCAGTGGATTCTGAAACCTGGCTCAAATTGACTTGGGGGGAAAAGGACAACCTTTTGAACTGTTACCTTTAATACTTCCATGAAAAGAATCTAAAATCAAAGTGTAAGTAATAAAACCAGAATTTACTGATAAACATTTTATTTACAGTATATTTACCCACATTTAAACCATATGACAAGACTAAAACATATGTTAACTTTCATAGCAATAGAATGGCAGTCTTGTTCTTGTATATACTCAATAACCACATTGGAAAACCTACACCAAGCAGAGAACTACACAAGGATACAATCAATGGCAGTCCATAGTTAATGAACTTTCTGACCTTTAGGAAAATGTATACTGCTTAACCAGATTCTGTGTATTTAATAATTTAGTTAGAGAGTAGGAGAGCTTAATAGAGGAGCATCTCTCACCCAATATAGTCAGGGATATCATTTTGTCTAAAGACAACGGTTGACGTTATATTACTGTGGCCAACAGAAGAAAAAAAACTCATTATGGAGACATCCATTTGTGTGGGTTTTAATAAAAAAAGACTAAATGAATCTAAGACACTGGACTAATGGGAAAATCTATGCGGACAGCTAAACTCCCAAATGAGGGTCCTGGACATTTGAAGTCATTAGTGTGGAGATTGTGGTCAGTAAAATGAATTTACATGTATGGACATTGCTTTCAAGAAAGTATGTGGAAGAAGTGGAGGTGGAGAGCGGAGAGGAGATACTACAGTAGCTTGATCTGCCATTCTACTGAATGGGAGATCAAAGGTGCATTATTGATGAGTCTCAGTTTGAGTTTCAGCTCCAGAGGAAATGATAAGGTGTAATGCAATGGTCTACTGTGATCACGGACAGCTTTGTCCTACATACTGATTGCTAAGGCGGCAACCTTCTGCCACACCACATTTCTTTTTATCACCTTTTAAGTACTTATTTAGACTATGGTGAGTATAGTCATTGCATGGATAGTTAATAGCCACAATAATTTCCAGGTTCTCAACCTGTCGCATGCAGGTCTTTTCCAAAGAGAAAGTAGGAGAAAAGTTATTTCCAAGTAGACTTGACTGACTATTTTGTATTCTTTTTCAGATCTTTTAAAATTTGGCATTGGTCCTCTTATCCAATATCTGGTCAAAGCACGGGTGTTAAAATCCTCTCAGCACCTCTGGAAGACAGCTCTGTAAGCCCTGTACATGCTAACTCTTTAAAATTTAGTTTCTCTTCTCTCTATCCCTCTAGAATCATTTTTGGATGTGTCCGCCATCAAAGTGAGGTAATATAGTATAAATAGCTAAAGTTTCTATATGGGGGTGGGGGTGGATGATGGGTCAAACAAAAACAGGACTTTCACCCAGGAGACTGTTGATGTACGTATGTAAGTTCCGCCATGTACGTAGCGTAATTTACAATCCTTTCCTAATCCTAACCAAGTAATTTTTGTACCTAACCCTAAGTAAGTATAGTTTTTTTGCCTAATCAAACTGTGACTATATCGCAATGTTAACAACGCTAGCTTCATTATGAAAATGTAACAGGATGCTGCACATTTATTATTGCTAACATGACCGAAAGTTGCTGACATCGCATATGGATTGTTGCTAACTTGACCACGTGTCCAGAAATTATGCTAGAGGGGCACCAACAGCATCATATTTTGAAGAGGAAGGCCATTGACCAAGCTGCAGCATTTGACAAATTGGGAGTGAGAATGTATTGAATCCTGCCAAGAATGCGTAAACTCTATCTTTGGTGCTCCCTAGTCAAACTCTTTAAAGGAGATAGTAAGTTAGGTCACAGATAACATTATTGTCCACTGTGTTTGACAATGGTAGCATATATTCTTCATCAGCTTGTTCTAAGCATTTGATTGGGTTTATAATTTTAATCTCATTTACATCAAATGGAAAGACTTCATCTAACTGAATACATGTTTCATTGTAATTTAACATTAAGTGAGTATGACTATGAGAAGTGACTGCTCTAAAACAACAATAGCTGCTGCTAAAGAGGTTAGCATAGATGCTACTAACATCAGATATATCAGAACTGGGTATTTCTCTGAAGGCTTACTGAAGGCTTATCTTGATGGAAAATATGTTTTTTATTCTTCTCCCGACTGGCTTTAGAAAGAGTCTGTTGCTTATTGGTTGAAGTTCACCTATAGAAAAATGGTTAATCCAAAGTATTTTTCGGAAGTGCTTTTCCAAGTAGTTTCCCACAATGACTTTTCAGATATTTCTGCGTAAAAAATCATCTGGTGCAGTCAGATCAATTCCCGTCATTAAGGAAAAATACTTTTTTATGACCACTAGAACAATAGCTGCATCTTTACATCTCTGGTTTTGGTATCACAGTGCTGTTGCATGCTTAAGTGTTAACATGAACACACAGTGTAAGGTTTCCAAGACGATCTCTCACAAACTGGGCAAAATAACCAAATGACCCAAGTTGTTCAAGGAAGCTTTTAATGCAGTGTATATGAAATGAAGAGAATGAGCAATGCCAAAGAGGAAAGGGAAAAACAATCTGCCTCCTTAGCCAACTTGATTATTATTGCACAGTGCTTACGGTGTTTTCTGGGCTTGCACATGTAATCAATACCCCCAGGCAATTTTAAGCGTGATCAGTTTGGATGGATTATTGCTTGGCAGGAAGGCTTTCACATTGATCCTCTCATCATGTCAATCACTGACAGTGACAACTCTGAACTCTTCAAATTCCATACATCAGCAAGTACTGTTCACAATCTGGCTGCATCAAAAACAGTATGAGTCAAGAGTGTCGCAGGACCTGCTGAGGATGGTCTTATATTTGAATGCACACTGATGCGTTTCAAGGCCCATGCAGTGCAATATCAGGGCTCTGCACTCATTCTTCTGTATAGTTCTCTTTTGCTTTTAGCAGTCACAACAAAGCCCAATAGATGTTTATTTTCTCAAGGAAATGTTATAAAAATGAAGTTAAAAGTATGTAAGAGTATGCAACCAAAAGTGTATTGTGATCACTTATATAAGGATGGATACAACAAACTTGATTTACTCTTATAACTGTAATAGCATACATTATAATAGCATGTATTACTTTTAAGTCCCCATTATACAGTGATATATAACACTCACTGAATCTAAAGTTAACATGTGGTGATAGGATCTCAAAAAAATGTGAAACCTGAGATCAGCATTAAATTGAGTTGTTAAAATAATAACAGCTGTATGTTAAGCTACACATGTTAGCATTTGATTCCAGTAGGAACAGAACAACAGCCCACTCTGCCATATTTGTCAAGTGCTACTGCTGGAGTAGTTTTGCAAGCCGTGCCTTTATTCATTCCTGCAGCTACTAGCAGGGCTGAAATCTCATCTAATGAAGAGCAGATAGCAGAGACTGGTTCAAATCAGTGTTGGGAAACTGGGGCTGGCTGGTGAAACACAGAGTGAGTTGTAATATCCTCAATTTCTCCCAGCTGGAGCAGGCTAGAAGCATGTAACTGATAGTGTCCGCATGCATATTTTACACTACAGCCCAGGTGTAAAGTTTCAGTACTTGAGAGGAGCTGAACAGATTTGACAAAGTTAGACTGTAGGACATGTAAGAAATTAGCATATATAGACTGAAACTGCAAGTAGTTTATGGCCAAAACATGCTTGATGTGGTAGTTTGCAAAATATTTGTGCTACTGGCATGTTCATGTTAAATGGAACTTACCAGCAGTTCTAAACCTTATCCTAAAACACACCACGTCCTGTGCAGCAGAGAATGTGTATGGTACGGGATAAAACAGTTTCTCCACACTTTCTGCGTGGTTTTTGTTGCTCTCTGGCTACATTTTCAATGTGATTGGCTGGGTTGAGAAAATTGCCAGACTAAAAAGGCAGTTCATGTCAGTGGGTGCTTATCTAAAACCTTAAACTTTTTCAGCCGGTGAAAGTGATCCACTCTGCCAAAAAACAAGAGGGACCTTTAGCTGTGTACCTTGCACCTTGTCACTCTAAATTCTTCTTATATGGGAAAAGTTACTGGAAATTTTGAACAAACAACTGTATGTATATTTGAACACCTAAATGTGGTCCACTGAAGACACTTGAACAATGCATAGTGTATATACTTTCATTTATATTTTTATATCGTCTAATATTAATAATATTAGTAATATGTTTATTGTGATATTCTTTCTTCTCTGTTTTTGCACTACTTTGCCCTATGCTGCTGTGTCAACCGAATTTACTCCTGTAAGTGCATAGAATAAAGGAATATCTTATCTTATCTTTCTCATCAGTCTATTTTAAGATGCTATTTCAGAAATTCAAATATTGCACCAAAGTTGGTGTGTGTCTGTCATGGCTTCATAAAAGGAGGGTTGAAAAAAAGTCAAAAGAGTGGATCATGATGCACATAACAACACTGCAATTACTGGCAACTCTATAGGCCCATGAACCAATAACACAGTTAAACCAGCCAATTAAAGCTGAAATAAGTCAATATTTATCATTGCATAACTCAATTGCAAAACTCAATTTTCTCATAATGGCCTCTGATAATGAGGAAGCTCTCCACGGTCATGTGACTGAAGTGGAGCCTAATCATTGGACTGTTACAGTAAGTCATGGCAGTTTATTGGCATGGAATTCCATAATGGTACAGATCAATAGAAGCCCAGGAGGCTTTCCTCTCAGCCGGATTTGACACATTTGAATAAGTGCCGCTGAGGGGGAGCAGGCTTATGTTGAGAGGAGTCAGTCCCTCAGCGAGCAACCACATGTTAACCAGAGTGATATTCATCTGCCAGGGAATAATCCCAAGATGAAACAAACTGCAACAGCAGGTAAGAAACCCAGCAAGAATTCTCAAAACTTTCCTGCTTCAGGGTGATCATCAAAAGCCATGAAAACAGTTTGAACAAATAATGCCCATACGTTCTGAGAATAAAAGATACAATCAGGCTCGTGCCCTTCTCACCCCTCCTTCTCCTGTGAGATCTCTGTGTTGGGAATAGAATAATATAAGGCTTGAGGGAGCAGGTTGTGAGATAAAAGGCCACATCACAATGATGATCTCTATCGATCGGCAACCTTGGGCACACAGAGGAGGTCCGGCATTTGTCACGTTGAAGCTGAACCCAATAGCTGATCCACGCCGCTCTCTGATGAATTGGCCCTGTTCGCCAAGTTTGTTTAATTGATGACGTGTTCCCTTTCAGGTGGACCACCACTATGTCCCACGCATTCATTGATTTTCCAAAACACCCCCGCCTTTACCCAAGCTTCTTTTTCCCGCTTTCTTTAAACACCTAACTGCAAAAGATAAACCCACCCCCACCTTGAGTAGACCTCGGCAACATGGCAAGAGGAGTGTCCTTCAACCTGTTTCTGACCAGCCAGTTAGACTTTCAGAGATGGATATACAGTGGCTCTTTGTTAGTATAGAGGCCTACTAGGTGTATCAATTTAAAAGTATTATGAGAAGTGACCAAAAGTCAAGGGGGTTTTCTCTGCTCACATTTCTCAAAGAAGAGCTGGAGCTGTTAGCTGAAAGATGTACTAAAACACACACACACACACAGGCACACAAAGCCGTTTCATTTTCATCTCAGATGTACATGAATGTCAAAAATGCCACAGCACTAATGCCAAAGGTACTCCGGTTTTATCACCTAAATATGATAATGGTGTTTCCCCCTAACTTTCTGAATCCTCCGCACTCTCTTAACACTCTGTGGTGAGTGGTGTTAAATGTACAGTAGGTTATAATAACCACTGACTACGGTTGGATGCATGCAATAGTCCATTAACAAGAATTCTGATGTGAACTAGCAACCACAGGCATCTTCTTTGGTGAGCAATACCAAACTGTTGATGCCTCGCTCTACCAAACTGTTAATGTTTCAAAATGCTCACCAGGCTAAAGTGCACCACGCTTCAGCAACTCTCAACAATCCATACAGGAAAGAATCTGAATTTGTAAACCACACAATCCTATTCCAGGGGATCTGGAGTGCGTAACTTTGTCATCTTGAGAGCCTGCATGAAAACTAACACTTGCTAGAGCAGCCAAGCAACCAGTCAAGCGCTAGGTAGGCAGCTTTTGGCCATCAAAGGGAAATTCCAGCCTAATGGGGTTTCAGAGTTTCCAGTGTATCCCTCTACCATCCACAGAGAACAGTGATTACCTGAGGAGTGTTATCACACACACACACACACACACACACACACACCTTTCACACTCTCTTAACTTTGGAGTTTGTACTTCAGATGGATGCACATGCTTTAGACAAGCAAAAGTAAGTGTGGGAGTGAGTTTGACAGTGGAATGAGCATGAGGCTGAGTTTGCGGCATCATTATGGGATTTCAACAAATATAAAGGATAGCTAGCGAAGCACCCCAAGAAACTATGGATTGACTGAAGAGCTGAGACATGGAAGTAAAAAACAGGAGAAGCAGCACTGGCAAAGGCAGAGAAATTGTGCAAAAAGGCACACTTTTGGATTTAAAGCACCTATCTCAGATCCCAGAGCCTTGAGAATGGGATTGGATTACTGTCGGTTAGATTTACTCCTGTGGCTCTTCGCCACTACATCATCGTAGGGCCCCCTGCCTCTGGATCAATGGGGATATTTACTGCGCCTGTTTCAGGGAGACTTTCACAGTAGGCAGGGCATTAAACAAACAGCCGACAGCCCCGTCCCAATGATGGCCTGTCTGTTCACACCGTGCCATGCCCAAATGTCACACATATTCACTTCAAACAGGTAGCACACAAACACAAGTGAAGTGCAGATAAAACAAAAAAGGCCAAGCAATTTTCTCTGTGTGAGGAAAGCTGCCACATTTCAAGACAAGAAAAAAATATCCAAAAGAAATGGAAAGACATGTTTACTTCTGGACAATTAGCCTTGTAACCCACTCTAAAATTATACTTGTTAAATCCTCTTAAATGGACACACCTCAAATAATTCCTTGTCTGCGTTCCCCTGGTGCCTCATAAAAATTCTGTTTTTAACAGTAAAATAAAATTGCTCTTCACATGTTAGACATTCCATTGTAATGTATTGCTTAATGGAAAAAAATAATCTGGGTAACATGCTGAAGTCTTGTTATGGAAATAACAATGCAACAGTGTCATATTTATAACCTCATTTAACCCCATGTTGAGCTGGAAAGGCATCATAATTGAAATCACTTGAGGAAAAACAACTCTCCTTCACAGAGTATTTCTATGAACAGCAACAGCCTATTGAATTATATTATAAATTTGAGAAGAATTGCCATTTAGAGTGTCAAACAACAGTCTTTACATGCATGTATACTGGCTGTCTGCAAAATCATTTGCTAAATGCGAGCGCATGAGTCTAAGAATGAGTGGAATGTATTTTGTTCCCACTCAGATATGAGCAAAATAAGTGCCTTCATAGAGAAAAACAGTCCGTATGAAATTTCTTCATTACTTGACAATTCCACTGACTAAGCCTGCATGATCAGCTGACAGCGCAATGTCAAACAATGGGCTAAACGGCAGCGCACATTACCGAATCAGCCCGAAGAGCTCCCGAGGACAGACTTAACTCTGATTCATCAACATGAAAAGTAATATGTGTGTGAAAGTCAAGAGAAAAATAACACAAAAATAAACACTTATGGCTCAGTGGTGAAAGCTGATGTAAGCAGAACCAATCATCACTTAAGCTGCAGTGGATAATGGGCCGGTTGGTCTGCTTGCTTTGCAATAGGAGTCAAGCTGTATATTGTTGCCCTGATAATGCATATTTCTCCTAATATATGTTATTACATTTTTGCAGCTTTAAGGTTTCCGGAGTGGCTCAGGTAATTATCATGTCTAATAGCTATACATCAAACATGCTTGGAAACACCAGGTAGAAACCCTGCAGGCACTAATTTAAATGGACAGGATGGGTGACCACAGAGGACATTTTGAAATCAGATCTTCAGATTTGTTTTGGAGTGGCTTCCAATATTTAATTTTTGTCTCCAAGAATAATTTATTGCCATGTTCTACAGACTGACATGAAAATGACTTTAAAGTCATGGTTATCTTACTTTATATAGTGAGGAATTCAGGATCAAAGCTATAGTCATGCAAATCACATCTGCCAGTCCAATGGCCACAGATAAGCATGGAAAAACTCTTTTGTTCCCAGTGATTAAAGTTACCATTAACTTTCATCTTGCACCTGATGTGGCTGCACGGCGTTCACAGCAGGGACTTTTTATTTTCAACGTCTCTAAGAATATTTGATGTAATTCTGACTTGTCTTTTTTATGTTTGAGAAAGTGAGAACATGGGTATTTGTGTGGGAGTTTGAGATTGTGTGTGTGTTCGCACACATGTGGACCATGTGTCTTGTGTACTGCACCAGAGGGAGGAGGCCACCATTGCTTTACTGTTAACACTCACACACACACATGCGCACATGCAGACACACACACATATGCACAATGATTTCACTGAATCCCACATGGCATACGCGACTGACACAGCACTGTCTCACATGTTTATATTGCCACAGCAGCAGGAAGACATCTTACTTATGAAGTGAAATGCCTTGGCACTCTCGGGCAAAAAGATTTATAATGTAGTCATATTATGTAGTATTGTAATGTGAAAATCATTATCAAGATTATGATTCTCTCCACACACTAAATGTATAAATATGTAGTTTTAGTTTTTATGATTGTAATAGATTTAATATATAAATTCTACGAAGGATAACTGCTTTTGCCTGGAATAACCTTATCAGGAAAACAATTAGATTTCATGATACAGCATTTTGTGCTTTCATTGCAAATTATTAGAAATCTTTTTTTGTGTGTGTCTAACTACTGAATATATTATTATGGTTCTGATGGTTTAATTACATTTACATATTAGTGGATTTCCAGGATGTAAAGAAAGACAACATATCTTCAGCTCCAGTTGTGTGATTTTTTTTTCAAATGTTTGTGTTGATCTAGACAAGAGAACACACACACACACACAGTAATAATCCAAACTTAATACGAGTTATTCAACAATCTTTTCTTCACAAATGAAAAAAAGCTCAATGCAAAAAAACAATTATTTAAAAACCAAATTAAACAGAGAATATAATTTTTTGGAGGAAAATGTTTCCCAAGACACCATAAAATGTCTGGGAACTGTGCTCAAAAATGTGTCCCAAAAAAGAAGGCATATTTCTTTTCTGAGAATAAATGGCCATGATTTTTGAGTGTCCAGGAACTAAAACTAACTAACTTTTAATTTATTAGTGAATTTAATAGTAAAATGCCAAATAAAAAAAGTTGTTTGCATAAATTTAAATGTGAATGATTTTAGAACAATTTACATAATAATCCTTTTTTATTATTATTACTTTAGATACTAGATGCTCTGCTGGTCAGTTAGGCCCACACTACACACACAAACAAAACAAAAAAACAATATATATATATATATATATAGATATATCCTTCTACCTTAATCTTTTCAGCTCCAACATATTGAATAATAATATGCATGAGTGAAAAAAAGGATTCAGAGAAATTTAAATAACAATAATAATGATAGTGTTAATAGAGACCTTGTCATTGATTTGATCATATGTATCTGGTATTGCAATTTTAATTTATGGAAATAAAAGGGTGACAGAGAAGGAGAAGACATGATGCAGATAAGGAAGCGATTCAAACACACACCTGTTCTCTTTTTTTTATTTAAGAAGGTTTTGATTGAGTGATGAGTTTGCACTCTGACAAGTAGCACAGATGCAATAACAGAGAACCGACTCTGCAAATTGTAGGAGTAGGTACGCTGAAAACAATGAAAACAGCATGTGATAGATAGCTCAGTCAAAAGGTTAACGGTAACTCACAGACAAAACGTCTTGTTTTTAAAAAGTGCATTCACAAACATGACAAATACTCTCAACTCATGATGTCTATTTTTATGTGATACAAAATATGCATACCTGTTTTAGATTTGTCTGTATTTCTATACATAGATATTTCTTCAAAAGGATCACTTCTTTTTTCTTTTTACAAAGGTTAAAAGCAGGGTTGTGGTCATAGCAGCTTCGGATATCTCTAGCCTCTTTACTGTGTAAGATACACATAGTCTCAACAGATATCCAAATAAAACCTACCATTTTCTCTGTTGTTCAACTCAAACGACATATTGTCTTTATTGAAAGAGATATTCATCAGTGAAGCCTGCAGTTTAGAAAAAAAATGAATCAATAAAATGCTTGGGCCATTAAATATATTTTTGTATACCCGCTTTTTTGTCAATATCATAAATACTAAAGACACAGGACAATATTATAAGACAATGCTGGGAGACTAAATGTAAAGATTAAAATAGTTCAAACATTATTTTTTTCAAGTTTTCTAGTTCATGAGAAAAAAAATATCAGGCGAGCACAGAAACACTATACTTTTCTTCAGTCTATCCATGGCCCTTTTATATTTAAAAGAGCAATCATAAACAAGGTAGCCAGACAAAGGCCAGACTGTCTTTTAACAAATCTCTGTTCTTTTCTGTTTTAGTCCTGTCCAGACAAGATGCTTGCCCATCGTAACTGAGGCAGGATCCTGGTTTTCAAAAGAATTCATAAAAGCAGTCAAACATACTGATAAAAACCAATAAGTACCATGCAAATCTTGCAAGACGACATATTCTCAAACAAGAGACAAAGTATTCTTCGTATAGGCGAAATATCAAGTGAGGAGGGAATGGGTGAAAGGCAAAGACCTCTAATCAATACTAAATACTATATTTCCAAAACCAAACAAAAAATATTTAATCTGTACATAATATAGTACGCATGAGTTCAGACTGGATCAGCAGTTTTTCTTTCCTTGTTGTTAGACTCTTTGTCTTTGCCAAATGCCTACCTTGGAATAATACAGAAAAGTCTTTTTAATTGATCCCAATCTCTTTGTTCTCCTCCATAAATCTGGAGAAGGGGCGGCTGGCCCCAACATCCAGACCAGCCTTCTCCATACCCGTCATGGGAGGGCTGCTGCCCGTGTGAACACGGTCCATTCCTCCCGGCATGGCTCCCAACGAAGTGATTCCTGCACCGCCGAGGCTGACAGGCAGCTGGGTGATGCCTCCATTCTGGATCACAGAGATCTCATTGTTCTTCATGGCCAGCCCATTGGTGATGGCGGCTGCGTACTGGTTCCAGAAGCCCGGGTCAACGTTCATGGCCCGAGCCGCCAGATCCTTCTGGAACATCTCGCTGAACTTCATGGCATCCCCACCCAGCAGGGCCATGGGATTCTCCACAGACAGTCGGCGACCCCTTCGGGCTGGAGCGTTGTTCCACATGTGTGTTCCCATGTGAACCTAAAATTAGCAAGACAGTAAAAAGATGTCATGTCACGTCATCATGTGTCACGTGTGTCATTGTAAGTCACAAATCCTACATACATCCAAGCAAATACTACATATAAACAAAGACTTTATCGACAGGAATAGAAGGGGAAAGGCCACAATTCAGCATAAAAACAAATAGGCATTAATTTTTTAATGATTTTGTGATACACTAAGATTTTATATTAGAGTGCATTTGGAAAATGCTGGAAATTGATATTAGGCAATGAAACAGATATCACAAAACCATTAAGGTAGCAGCAACATTTCAGCCTCTGCTGAGTTGCTCAAATAATATTAAGAGACATGTTAATATAAATTACATTTTTAAATGTTGAGGCCCTTTAGATGTAAATACAAGTATTTGTTATATCTGAAATTGTCTGACTTCAAATGCATGCTGGTAGTACAAATCTAAAATTTCATGATTCATAATTCATAAAATGTCATCATTGAGCACACAATGTGATGACACATTACATGGTGTGAATCTGCAACCAGAATGACCCCATTTATATAAAATTCTTATTGATGCTATGTTAAACTGGCTCATACCTTCAGATTGCCTTTTGTGGTGAAAGCCCTTCCACAAATAGAGCAGGCAAAAGGTTTTTCCCCAGTGTGTGTGCGCTCATGGATCTGCAGAGCACTGGCTGAGGAAAAATTCTTCCCACATGAGTGGCAGTTGTGCTGCTTAGGAGTGCGTCGTGGAGGCGGGGGTGCCAACATGGGGTTGATGCTGGGGCTCATGGTGGTTTGGGGCGCTGCAGCAGGAACCTGGATACTCACAGGCAGGTGAGAGTTGTCGCTCAGAGACACTGACTTCCCATGTCCATTCATTTCCATTTTGATCATGTTTGATGCAGTGCTAGCCAAATTAGGAGTGCTCAGCCCTAAAAAAGAAGAGGTCAAATTGATATTAGTAAGCTCAAATTAAATGTGGAAAGGAACCCCATATGGCTACAAGGTAGCTGCTTGAATTTGTCAGACTTGAAAACTAAGGCTAACAAGACGTGTTTTGTGTATTTAATAATTATTAAAATGTGTGAATAATACTGTACTAACTGTATTTACTCCTTTTCTAGCTATCAATATATCATATCCAATCATATCATCTTTTATATTTATACTGAGTAAATATTGTCATTGTGGGTACATTATTTTTAGTAATAACTTCACATTAAATATGTATATAATAAATGATTTGTTTGTTGATTTTGCACATACACACCTCGATCTCTATTTAGAAACAGCATGCTGAAGTGGCTCTCCTCCTTGATAAAGTGCCTGCTAGGTTGAGTGGCAGTCAGGTCAAGGGCCCCGGTGCCTTCAGTTGCAGAAAGCGGAGATGGGGTCTCTGATTTTTCCGACTTCACTGTTGCCAAGCCAGCTGTATTGTTTTCCTGGCCCTCCTCTGCTGTCATGGCACTGCTATTGTTATTATGGTTGAGTGTAGCTGGGGACTTGGATAGCTGGATCTCAGAATGGCTGTGAGCTGGGGACAAATGCTGCATAGAGCCAGAGGACTCAGACAAAGCAGGGCTCCCCAAGCTTTGACCTTCAGCATCCCCCACGACAGACAGGGAATCAGTGGCAAAGCAATCAGTCTCTCCCCCAAAGCTGCTGCCATTTTGCGAAAGCTTTTGACCAAATGCGCGGGTCATGTTGGCAGTGGAGTCGATCATCTTCATCTGGTTCTCCATTGCTGCAATGCTGGAGATGATGGAAGTTGGTGGGGAGCTCCCAGGTGAATAAGGTTTAGATGGGTCCACTTCTAGCTCTTTTAAGTCAGCTTCATCTTCCATAGCCTGCTCCATTTCATCCAGAAGGTCATCATCATAATTACTCATCGCATCTAAGCTCTTCTCGTCATAGGAGAGGTCAGTGTCCATCTCCTGCAAGCTTTCAGGGACTGGGGTGTTGGGGATGTGCCCTCCCATGTGCATACGAATGTGCTGCTGCAAGACAACAGCATTGGTGAACTTCTTCTGACATATAGGGCAGGAGTGCTGGACTCGAAGTGGGGGTTTGGATCTGTGAACACCAAAGTGTGTTTTCAGATTTCCCTTGGTGGTGAATGCCCGCCCACATATCTTGCATTTGAAAGGTCTCTCACCAGTGTGGATGCGGTAATGCATCTTGAGTGCACTCTGGCAGCTCAGAACACGATGACAGATGACACACTGGTTTGGGTCGGTCATCTTCTTGTCAATATTCTCAACAAGCTGCTGCAACTTTGATGTCTCTGAGGTTTGCATAGAGTCTAGGAGGCCTCCAAAAGGAAACTTGGCCTTAAACTGGTCTGAGAGCATGGGAAGGACAGGATGGGAGACAGAGTTAGAAACAGAGTTGGGGCTAGTGATGGGTTCAGTGACCTGGCCACTGCTGGACGATGTGGTGGAGGTGACCGCAGAGGAAAGTACCACTTGAGATACTGTGGTTGTGGTGGTGGTGTTCTCTCCTGGCCTAGTAGAACAGTTTGGGGGCAGGAGAACACCTTCAGGTTTCAAGAGAGGAGGTGCATCACTCCCTAGGCTGGGTTTTGGGGAGGGCGAAGTAGTGGTCATGCCAGAATCAGTGATGATATTAGGGGACAAAGATGCACACTCGCTTGATGGTGGAGATGGCCTTTGAGGGGACCTGTTGAGTGGAGTGAGGCTTGGAGACTCGCCAAAACCTCCCATCATACTCGGCAACGTGGGAGGCAGCTGGAGCCCAACTGAGGTGGGAACTGTGGGGAGGACAGGTTTGCTGTCTAGCCATGTGGTTACCGGTTTTTCTGGGGGCAAAGACATTCCATATGGGATGCCTGAGCTTGTGGGCACGTTGTCCAGGTACTCTGGCACAGGGTAGGGGTTCATCTGAATATGTGGGTATTTCTCTTTGTGCCTCTGGAAGTGTACTTTCAGATTTCCCTTGGTGGAGAAACGGTTGCCACATATGTTGCATTTGTAGGGCCTCTCTCCAGTGTGGGAACGCAGGTGGATCTGTAGGGCGCTGTCACTGCCAAACACCTTGGCACAGAACCGACACTTATGCTTGAAGAAGGGGTCCTCGGAGCTGGGCTTAGTGTCAAACACAGACACATTTGGGGGCTTCCCCTTGCGGTGCTTCATCAGAGCAGAGAGGGGGTCGAGCGCATTGGCTGTGGCTGCTATGCTGGCCAGTGGGTTCGGGAAGATAACGCTGCTGGATGAGCTGTGAGGTATCAGTGGTAGACTAGAGGCAGAGCTCAGGAGGCTACTGTGGCTGAGTGAGGGAGGAGTGCTGGAGTTCCTGGGAAGAGCTGAGCTGCTGCTGATGCCACCACTTCCTGTTACACTACTACTAGTGCTAATGTTGTTGTTTGTGACTGAGGATGAGCAGGAGGGAAGTAAAGATGACAATCCAGTACCACTGGGTGGGGGAAACACCGAGTTATTTGAGGATGTGCTCGGGATTGAAGAGTTAGACTGCTGACTACCACTTTGTGGTGTTTGAGAGAGAGGACCCTCTATTGTTGAGGTCAGGGGTGAAGGTCCTTGACCATTGAGAGTAGCCGGCAACCTAACAGGCAGCTGATGGACAGGGGGAGTGATGAAGTTGTGTAGTTGAAGCTGACTTGCAACAGGAGGGACACAGGAGGACACAGACCCCTGGTTTCCAGCAGCATTGCTGTGAAGGTGGTTGAGAGCAGGCTGTGAGGCAGACTGCCTGTTCATCAGAGCCACCTGACTGCGTATCTGTTCTATCAGCTGCAGCTGGTGTATCTGCTGCTGCTGGAGGGCCATCAGCTGGTCCAGAATCATGGGAATAGCCATGGTGGAAACCCCACTGCCTGCTGCTGCCCTTACACTCTGTGAAAACTGGGCAACCGCAACCCGGGTGCCATGTAGAGTCTCCAAGGTAACATTGGTGCTTGGCATGGCGTAGCTTGTGACAGTGGAGGGGACAACATCGTTGAGCTGAGGTAGAGAGCCATCTGGCTCAGGGGATGTCATATCTCTCTCTTCAAGATCCATATTTTTTTCAGGAGAAAGCTCTAGCTCCATCTGCTCGTCCTCCTTCTCTATAACATTGACCCCATTTAAGGTTGCTGTCTCTGGGATGTCATCCCCCTCGCCAGCAGGACTGTGGTTGCCCTCCCTGGGGTCCTCACTGTCAGCCTGCTCACTAGAGCAACTGGGGACAGGGGAGGGCTCTGTAGGGTACTCTTGGGAGGGGTTAGGTGTGTCCTCATTGTCATTCACTATGAGCACCAGAGGGTTTTTGGTGCAGTTCTTTAAATGTTCACAGAAGTCTGACCACTTGAAGAACTCAGCGCAACACTTCTCACATACATGTGTCTCCTCACTGCCACTGCGGCTCTCATTCCCGCTGTCTGCATCATCCAGCACATCACCTCGGGCTAAAGGGAGGGGAGGGGGTCAGGGGAGTGAAGGGGGGAAGGAGAGGGAGGAGGGAACAAAAAAAGAAGAATTAATGAATAAATAATCAATAAAGAATCCACACATATTTTGCAGTGCAGTGCTGCAAAGATTTAACCTTTGATTTTTTTTCTCTCTTTTAACATAACCAAAATCAATATTCTTTTTATTTTTTTACTCTGAACAAATTGCCCTAGTTCACCAATTCTCAAGACCCAGGTTTGTGCATTCACACCCTCTCCATAGAGCCAGCTAATAATTTTCTTTGAGCAATCCATCAAATTATGAGGGCCTATCAATTGTGGATACTGCCGCTTAATGAAATTCCATAGAACCTATTGATTTCCAATATTTCATACAATTCACAGCTGCCTCATCTGTTGGGTACAAATCAGGACTTTGATGGCCCTATTAGGATTCCCCTCTGCTATCAAGCCCAGTCATTTCCACCTGAATTTCAAATGCCTGGGCCTTTTCAGTTAGCATTGCAAAGGTAATACTTTAGCCTTGGGGCTAAGCAAGGGACTCTATACTGGAATACTCTTTTGTTATGACGTCAGGAAAATTGTGTTGTCAAAAGTAAGTGCAGAGATCTATTGAATCTATAGCTCTTATACATTTCCTGCACTATTCACTGTTAAATTAGAGCATTTAAAGTAAGTACAACCAAAATATAAATATCAATAATTTAAAATTGTTCCAACTTTTAAAATATTTTTTTTTATGTTTTGAAATACAAAGTATTCTCTTTCAGTTAAGAAATACCAAGTGTTACTTTCACTCTCTGTCTGTCTCTTTCTCCCTCTCCCATGGTCTCTGAAATGAGACTACAAATTACATGCTAGTGCCATGGCAGCAAAGTCTCTGATTAGTTACACATGTTTAATCACAGTTGTAGGAAGCCACTTCCTCTTCCACATGCAACCATCAAGAGTCAAACAAGCCAGCCGTAAGCTCTGAACATGAACCTAATTCACACCTGATCAAAACCATGTAAAATGGCCTCCCTTGTATGTTTATTTTTTGTGTTTAAGCATAGTTATACTCTGTGTGTGTGTATATACGTTGTTCGCGGCCGTATACATATTTCCCTCTCATTACGAGTAGGAAGTGTGCTCAATCACTGCCACAGCATCCTGCATGTATTTTATTTCAGTTTACACTCAAAGATCCAGCATATATCTGGCAATATAATTATTTATCTACAAATTAAACCATTTTATATACACTTTAAACTATAAAAAAAATGTTATGACAATTTAATAGGCATTATTGCAAATAAAAGTGATTTATTACACGAAACTCTAAACTAGCTGCTATAAAACATGGTTAAGTTGATAGTTCTTAGGTGAGTTAATAATTCTTTAAAAAAAGGGGGGCTCATAGATACTAAAAGAGCAGAAAAATGGGTTTATAATTACTTGTACGATATGTATAAGACTGTAAATCTAAACAAATATAAACACACACACAAACATTCCAGAATAAAGTAAGTAATTGATTACATTTATGCTAATTTTGCTTCCATTAATCGTATGAGTGCAGCTCCCCCAATAGGCTTAACCAGCCAGCTATGAATGCAAGAACTAAAAAAGACATGTGGAGAGCGACGTTACCTCTAAAAACTCTGCACATTACAGGCTGCGCATGTTTACTCAACATTAAATGTCTTTTACTATGCTTTGTAAGTGAGTATTCATGAGATTCATACAGTGCTTACACTCATTTCAAAGGTTAAAATGGAGCGAGCCATGGTGACGCAGACATGAAGCATTTGTGCCAATTACAGTGACTCATTAGTAAAGAAATTCATCACTCCTCCTGTAATTTCTGTCCAAGGGGGGCATGAGCTATCAAGGTCTGGTGTCTGTAACTTAATTAATTATCAACAGAAAGGCTTTGGACAGGCTTGGTGTTCTCATCCTCACTGGGGGCAGGGCTGAAAAAACAAGATATTATTTTACTTAATCATGTAGGTTGCCATGTTAAATAAAATAAAAAAATGAAGGAAAATAAAATGTAAAATCCTGCACATTTTTATTTTGGGTTGTGCATTATTTATACTTTCGCAATATCAGTGCCACATTCCTTCTTAATTTTCCAGCAGATAACTCCATAAAAATTCCATTAAAATAAAATATAACTGATCATTTTCGTAATTTCTATTATGCACCATCATTAAAAGGTTCGAATCCCAAACAAAAACTGAGAAGTGGAAAGGAGCAAGTGAGTGGAAACGTCAGTGACACGTGACAGCAGGCTAAAAATCTCCTTAGCGCAGCAGCGGACAGAAGAACTCATTTCCATAATTGAGGGTTGAAAGGTCAACGCAAATGAGTAGGCATTGTGTTGAGCTGATTAGTTATTAGAATGGTATTACTGTCAATCTCTTTTATTCATTCATACAATTACAAGTGGGGGCCTTTGTATGCCTCTGACCTCACACACACTGACACGTTTTTTTCACACGCATACGTAGACACACAAAGAACACACACAAATGAAGTGCATATGTATGGAGATAAACAGCAAAAACACATATACACACATACACATGCTTTGTGCTGTCTAGAGTGTGTGTAAGTGTGGCCTTCCTTGTCAGATTTACCCAGTGAAGAACTATATTTTTCTGACCTAACAAAGAGAAAATATTTTTCCTACTTTAAAATACATTTTGTGAACTTAATTTTAAAATTCCTGCTTTCATTTGAAAATGTCCTCTTTTTTTTTTAGCAAATCATCGATTAAGGGAATATCATGAAGATTTATTTTTTTATTAAATTCTACACCCTTAATAGCTCATAGACTCATTAAAAATGTGAACACTGTCACATTAAAAAATATTTAAGATACAAAATTTAGGTGGAATTTTGCTCAATATTAGAACAGTAGCCCCAGTGGTGTGCCACTTTATTATTTGTATATGCTTGTTAGAAATATTATAACACTGTACATGCTCACGATATGAAAATAATTCCATTTGCATTCACAATCACCCTGAAACAGTGGGGTGCCATTGTGTTGTGCAGCTGTGTAAAGGCGACATTTTGTGGTTATGTGTTTGCAAGACAGTGAAAAAGAGAGAGTGTGTGTGTGTGTGTGTGTTCAGGGGGTATTGATTTTCCTATAGCATGAGAAAGGAAAGGATGAAAAAAAAATCCAATCCGTTTCTCATTCCTTTAAGAGTCTTCATTTACTCAGATGCAAATATTAATCTGAACGCAGTCAATAGGGGGATTGTAGACATTGAATCTGTGTGTCCGCTATCATGCTCAGCAATCTTTGGCATGCTAACTGAAACCGCTAATCTGACATATTATATCAGATGAGGTATTCATGCTTTCCACTGATTCTGTGAAAGCCACAGAGCTGAGCATTGAGCGAAGCATTGAGCAATTACTAATTCACCCATTCTTAACAATTTCCAGATTCACTTAATGAACACACACACACACACACACACACACACACACAGACACAGACAATGACACTGGTAACATAAGGTAAAGTCATTGGTATTTCATTTAAAAGGGGTATCCTAAATTCAAATTATTTTCAACCTAAAACATCTTTGTCAAAATGTGATGTTTTGAATTAATTTTACATTATTAGAGACGTAAATAACAGTCATCTCCAAAAAAGTGCCTGCACTTGTAGCCTTACTAGAACCACCCCTCCTTCTGCCCCTTTAAAA
>NW_023339807.1:6571983-6580628 GCF_004916995.1 Morone saxatilis
AAAATGCATTCTTCTCAAGCATCTAAGGATAGCTTAGGACCCTTAAAGAGGGATGTATCACTGTAAGTCCTGCCCAAGTTGGGAGGGGAGGGTGAAAAAAAGGCCTGCTGGGTTCTGCAATGTTGGAATACTTGTGCTAATTACATTTTTCCATTGTATTCTTCGATCACGCATCCATCACTCTGTTCCGTAAGAAAAAAATGATTAAAGTCATGAATTTTTACGTTATTCTATATTTAAATTTATCTGACAGACAGCTGTTTTGATTGATGTGTGCATGTTGCTGCATTTTAATTTGGTAATTTATCTGTCAGCACTGGATCGTTCAGCACACAGAAGAAGAAAATTCAGATTTAGCTTTGATCACAAACTTTTTTTTGAAGTGTTAATACAAGTTTTTATATACTTTTATAAAACTCAATCTGTCTGCCATATTGTTTCAGCATTGCATTAATTCCAATAATTGTATACATCATTATTTGCATGTATTTCTTAAACCAACAGATCCTTAAAAAATTATATCTTTCTGCTTTTGCATGCTTCCTGGACAGTAATGTCTCTGTGGTCAGATCCACATAAAGCATCTCCTCGAACGATACCATGCATCCTCAGACCTGCAGAGGCTCAGCGTCCTCAGCACAGCTGTGTGTGTGTGTGTGTCATCGGCCTGGTCAGCCCTACTGCAGAGTGGTACAGTCATATCTGCACTAACAGAGAGGCCTTTGTCATTGCCTGCAGATGTGGAGCAGCCAAAACATTAACGATTTGTTTGTGTAAGCATTTGCAATACAGTATTCAATGACGGCACTCTGTCCAGATGACTGTGTCACCCGTCAAGATGGTTCTCTGTCTCTGGCTTGAGAAGAGGAGGACGCTTTAGGATCTAATGGACGCTCATCTTCAGCAGGCCAAAGACATATTAAACAGATTCTGTCTTTTTACATGGGGATTTCTGCGTCAGCTTCTTTTAAATTTAGATGGTTAGATGCAAATTTTCACGTAGGAAAACTGTTTCGCTTTTTACACCCACAAAACAAAGCTCCGTCAGTGACAAACCGAAACATCTCAGCTGTCAAACTCTTCATTCATGACTCTTCGTTACTGAACAAATCAGTGCTAAAACCATTTAAACAAACACAAACAAAGCCATCTAAAGAAAAAATACTAATGAAAAAGATTTACCTTTTCAACTGATGGCTTGCGAGCTTTCTCTTAAATCTCCCAAAATCTGCTGCTTAGTCTAATGTTAAAGAGTCCAACTCTCTCCTGTCTAGTTCTTCCTCTCAATCAGGATCTTACTTGTTCGTGTGTGTTTTCAGTGCTGAGTAGTAATTAAGACACAGCCATATTTGAGTGCTTTCTTGAATACATCTTTGGCACAACTATGTGGGTGGTCCTGAGGCCTGCACCCAATGGTGAGAGGGGATTAAAACAAAAGCCAAACAAAGCCCCACTGCAGGGGAACCATGTTGTCACTGTCAGCAGGGATTTCCTCACTATATTATATTTTTTGTACCTCATAACTATGAACATTCCTGCCTCAAACGCTATGTCGTAGAGAAAGGAAAAAAGTTTAAACATTGGGACTGTGTTTGAAAATAAACACAGATTATTATTAAAGATTTTGATAGTGAATAAATGTGAATATGTGTGTGTGTATGAAGCATCAAAAATGAAAACTGAAACCACCATTTGTAGTCATCCACCTGTTCAGTGACCACCATGTCTTTCCTGGGATGTCTGCTAAAATGTAGAAAATGTCATTTTTACAACCAATAATATTGGGAAAATGCACTCTTCTTGGTTGAAATTAATCCTGTACGTCTCCGTCCACAGCTGGGTAAATGTACCTTTGGAGATTCCTCTAAATAGGAGTAGGCACAAGTGTGCTCATATGCAATATGTACGGCACTGCCTCCCACACATTCCACATGCACACCTTCAGAGACACTGGATGCAGAGGAAGCGTAGTGAGATGAAAAGCCTGTCCCTGTTCACACTTTCTAGGACACGAGTAAGCTGTGCTGCCAAGGTCAACGGCACACATGTTCTTATTGTACAAGGAGCTTGACATCTAGCGGCAGGACCTGGCTGGCCGGGGCTAGACAAAGGTTAAGTCAGCAAGCTTTATAAAAGCACTCCTAAGCAGACCCCCCCCCTCTCCTCTCCCCATCCTAACACACAGACACAACCCCCCATGCCCCCAGGGGGCAAGTGTCCGGAAGGCCTGAGGGGGAGAGGATATGCCAGACAAGGGCTTGTTGGCACTTGATTTCAGTTTTTCATCTTTTCAGGGATGCAGCACATTAAAAAAGGTCCTCACTGAGCTGCAGTGGGCAGCAGTGAGAGAAATTCACACAAAAAGAGTCCTGATCAAATTGAGGGTTTGGAAAAAATGAACACCCAAGGTGAAGTTTATACCTAAGCTCATTAATCTTGTGCTTGTTTTCTTGTTTGATGGCTATTTTCTTGAACTACGCTACGGACAGAGTGTGTCCTTGAGCACGATTTAAACGCCACTTGAATGCTTGACTTTTCTTCACTACTAGCCCAACATGTATGGATTTACAGTCTAAATCGAGCAGCGACTGACAATTGGAACTTTTGAATTCCTCCGACATTATATGCAATGATTTGTCAAGGCCAGCGATCAATAGTGTCGTCACAAGCTGCACCACGGCAATAGGCAGCGGAGAATCTGATCATGCTGCAATGATACACTGCCAGTCTGACATTTGTAGCTCGTCTGTAAGGTAGCTTTGGATGAGACATGGTATTATTAGGTTTATCTAAGTGTGTATGGGCTCACTGTGTTCTGCCAAAGGCTTGGGATTGTTTCGCTGCAACGTCTGTCCTGGAAACAAGCGAGCCAGTATAGTGCTCCAGCGAGGACAGGCAAGAACATTCCACGGCCACTTCCAGTCTTAAGCACAATGGCGTAGATGCTATAGGTTACCCACAACCTAGTCTGTGTGTGTGTGTGTGTGTGTTTTTTTTATTTTATAGCTACACATCCACATAGGACGGTGTGTGTTAAAATGGGGAACAGAATCAAGAGTGTATGGATTTTTTTTTCCAATTCTACACTTATGTCCTCTCTTGGTGGATCCATCTTTAGAGCGTTTTCTGTGTCACAAATTGCAAAAAATAATTTCTAAATTAAATTCTGCCTGCGTGTAAATTTTAGGACAGAAAAAGGAAGTTCGCTTTTCATTCCACGGTCCTACAGGAGAGCAACCTGATGGACGTTTTCGTATCTCTGACCAAAATCTGGGTGAGGTTATCTCAGCATTGAAACAGAGACAATGTTTGTGTTAAAATATATGAATTGCCCTCGAAATGACAAAAATTCCACAGACTGAACCGGACAAAAGGGCCAAGAGTCATCAGTGTGATTCTCTCCCCTCACACCAACATTTCCTCATGCAAAGAAAGCTGCTCCCCAGAGATTACATCACGCATTTCTATTGTAAAGAAGCCTTGCAAAGTGTGTGTGTGTGTGTGTGTGTGTGTGTGTGAGTGAGTGTGACTCGGTGTGTGTGTTGGCCAACATGAGCCTATAATGAGGTATAAATAAAAGCAGTGATATGTTGGCAGCTTTATCAATACCCCGAAAAGAAATAGATCTTTCACAGAAATCACCTCGAAGAGTGGTGATTTTAATTACAAAGACTGGATTGTTAATGGTAAAGGGTGCAGTTATATAAAATAAAAATTAATTGATCTTATTCCTCATAGATAAAATATGATTTTCTTCTAGATTTATTGAGATATAACTTTAGAAAATACATCAATTTGAAATACTGCAATTTAAAAGAATTGTAAATTTAAAAACATTCAGGTACAATATGATTTATGCACACTAAGGTATGGAAATTAATATTCTCACAGTTGTCATGTTGTTCTTATAATTCCTGCAGCATTACTCCTGGCGTCAGATGTGACTTTAGCTCTATAATGGTCGTTTTATTGCGCAAAAGGCTGAGTACAGAATAAAACATGAATGAGCCTTTTTTTTCCCTCCACATGGCGAGGACGAGCTCTGTCAACCGATCTTGTCGACATTGTGAGCAAAAGGGAACAAATCAAGTGTGCTAAATTTATGTGAGGGGGGTAAACAAAAACATTTCCATAACAAAACAAGGCTTCGACCTGCAACAGAATCCGCATTTTGCTCTTCGGAGAAGCAGACAGGCGCTCAGGGACAAAAGGCTCTAACGCAGAATAAAAATCCCCCAAAAATAAAATAAAACAGTTTTTACCATTTTAACATAATGAAAAATACACATCAGCTGCATTACCCGCCAATTACGAATTGTAGCTCTAAGAGGAAAATGTCAAATATTTTTCCAACTTCTCATACTGTGTGTGTATGCACGTTTGCGCGTGTATATTAGTGCGCGCGCATGCACATACAAAGTCAACTGTTTGTAGATTTCAAAGGCGTATTTAGGAAAAGAGCCCCGATATCCTGACACAGGCAAGTGTTCAAATAAATCTCTTTTTGAAACGGGTCCCTCAAAAAAGGCCTGCAGCACACGGTGAAACGGATGGAAGTGTAAACTGGTGTAAATGAATAAACGCATTAGATATATTCATCTTAAAAGTCATCTATCAGCCACCAGCCGACACAGCATGCAGCCTGAGCGACATGCAGGTCCAACTGATGTCTGAGAATAAAACAAAACACACAACTTCTATCAGACAGAACTTCCCTTTCGATTGAAGACACTTTCTTACTTAATAACTGTATCACACTGGATTTGTCACAAATTATTGCATCTCTATTTAAAAAAAAAAATCTAATCGGAAACCCAACAATAATCCAAATAAATCCTTCTCATTTAAGGTCAAACTTAAAAAAAAAAGAAAAAAAAAAGGTTTAAAAGAGCTCCTAAAACAGAGTGAAGTGAAGAAAACAGCAATAGTGTAGAGCGGCATAGCAGTGAGGAGGAAGTTGTCTGTTTGAAAGAAGACCTGGATAAGAGACCTCAGCTGATCAGATCCACTCACCGTGCTCGGAAACCACCCCGGCTAGTGCGGGATCCTCGTCCGACTTGAGGTGCTGCGGCTTGGCTTGCTTGCGTCGGGACATGCTGCTGGCGTCGGTGCTGGCGATGCTTCTGCTTTTGCGCTCCGAGATGTCTCTGCGTTTTGCAGATACATCAGCGAAGAGCGAATGAATCAACACGCAGAAAAGTTCGCAAACAGTCTGGTGGCGGAGAGGGAAAAAAAATCTGAAATTAGCCGGTGTTGCTGCCGTCGCTGCTGTTGCTGTGCGTCGGATTGCGCATGTCGGTATAATAATTATGATAGTGAATAATGCCTCGCGATTAATGGCACCGTGTGAAGGTGGGGAGGATTGGCTGGAGTCCAGCGGACGCGCATTGGATATGGTAATGAGGGACGGACTAAGCAATTAGCCGCTTCACTCTCAGACTTTATCCGTCTCTTTTCTCTTTACTATCCAGCCTCCCCCAACAACACAGCACAACACACCAAATCTCTTGTTATGCCCGGCTCACGGGGGGGTCTTCAACAGGGAAACGTCAGGCTCGTTCCCCCCCCTCCTTTCACGAAGCGCACTGACTCACAAGTGCGGAGGATTCGCCGCCGTGTTTCTTCTCGAAGTATCTCTCATCTTCATCACTCTGACCTTTATGATCCCACTTTTACCTTCACAACTTCAGAAAGCCTCTTTCTCATAAAGTCTGTCTCGAGAGCTTGGCTCAGTTCTCGCACTTTCTCTCTCTCGGTAACTTTTGTGTGTGTGTGTGTGTGTGTGTGTGTGTGTGTGCCGGAGCTGAACACGCACCTCCTTCTGAACTGGACTCAAATGAAGCGATGTTTACAGTCTCTGAGATGTTTCAGGCAAGAGTTTTTATCTTGATGGACATCTTTCCGGTAAAGTAGCTGCTGTTTGACTTGGTACACGGACATCGATAGCCGGGAAGTGGACGGGGCGAGTAAAGTTCTTGACAATAACAATAAATTGTTACCAGGGGTTTCTTTATAATGGCGCAGCTCCGCTCTCCAAACTTTGACGCGCGTCTTCCGACAAAGCGGCGCAGCGATTAGCGACAGTCCTGCTCTCGGGCTACAACACCAGTGTCAATGTGATCAAAAACTCATTTGTCCCGCAAAAGACAAGTCGCTTCAGTGTTTCTGATCGCGATCAAGTTCCCCCTCGTCCTCCTCCTCTCGCCGTGTTTTAGCTCCCGGCTGCGCCTTCGCTTCGGTGCGCTCTCCAAAAGTGGCTTTTCTGGATATTTGGTGGCCAAACGCTCAAACGCTGCTTGTTTTCCAAATGAAAGCATCAGTCAGTGTCTTCCCTTCGGTCGGCTTGCGGGCTCATGTCGAAGCCAACTTTGAAGTTATCTTCTGGCAGCCCACTAGCACTGTCGGTCTCTCGGTGTTGGGCATGGCTCTGTGTGTGTGGGGGACTGCGCTGTGTGTGAGAGTTAACCCCCAAGCAGAGGTTCAGCCCATTGCTTTCAGCCACCACTAGGATGTACCACCACGTTACTGTTCAATGGATCGTCCTCAGACTCCAATGTGAACACCCAGATTTGACCTCCCATCATATAATATATCGCAGCTCCTACCAGCCGCCGCCTGTAAGGGACACACTGTCATATTAATCTCGCAGTATTTTTTTATTTTTTTATGAGAGTGGCGATTTTGTGGTTCCACGGTAGGCTCTCCATCACAACCTCCTGCCTTTATGTTAACTTTATTTCTAGTTTATGGACGTTTTGCACGGTGGCAACCGCTGGATATGTACTTATATACTGACAGTGATCACACCCTAGTGATTTACTGTAAAAATAAAAGACATTATTTTATAACGCCCCGTAACACTGTATGTCCTTTTTACAACACCATATACACAATTCTTAATATTTCCTTACATTTGTTTTTACCCATCCCTTTTCAACACATGCTTTAAATGAACAGAGGTGGAAAGAGGTTGAGAGGAAGAGAACGACGTTGTGCATTGATGGCAGATCATTGTTGTACTGAATAAACACGTTAACCCTTTACTTTGCAAATTTCTATTTGCATTAAATTCCCGGGATGCATGGGGTCACATTAATGGGAAAAGGATTGGAAGGATTAAGATGTGCGAGGCCGTCTGGCATGTAAATAAGAAGGGGGGAAACGTACGTCATTTATATTGATAAACAGGATTTATGATCAACGTAAAGTTATTATATTCGGTTATTTTATTTTTTTTGTATTACAAACTTTATAATTTGTCATAGGTCTCTTTCACATAAATAACTGCGTGCTTTAACATTACAAGTTATTAAAAATAATTCTGAAAATATCCTGTGGTTTAGTTGTTTCCACGCATAAAACGCGAATTTCTAAATAAATTAGAAACCATTTTACTGTAACGATGGATCCTGAGCTTTTTTCAGTTGGGGGGGGGGCTCAGTTAGAGCTCCCCCTCCCTCCCTCCCTTATTCCCCCCTCTCCCTCTTGTCGGTTTGACTTGTCTATTCCCCTGTGTCCATCTCATATGAGAGACAAATCTGTTGACAACAAGGTCGTCCTGTGAACAAACTTTCTTTTTTCCCCCTTCGTCTTCTTCTTCCTCTCCTTCTCCTTCCATCATCCCCCCTAGAAGTTATGTCCAAAAGGCTGTTATTATCTGGTATTAATAGATTCAGCCCCAGGAAGACAAAATCAGCTATTGATAATTGCAAGGAGTATACGGCAGCTACTGTATCGATCGGCGTGTCCTCCACTCCCCTGGTACTGAGAGATAAGGAGACACACTCTTTAGAGCAATATAATTTCTTTTGACCTATCTGCTTGCTACAGACTTATGATGAATAGCCAGAGTGGCTGAAGTCCTTTATCACCAAAGTTACCCGCTTGATATAATATTGATTCTTTATAACTAGCTCGCCACACAAAAATCAAACTGTCCACTTGGCCATCATCATCATCAATATCATCACAAAGGCGGAGGAATGAAGATCCCTGCGCCTCTGAGGGCGAGCCTTTACAATCTCCTCTGTAGGCCTAATCTTTATTTTGCTGATGATGAAAGGAGAGGGGAAACGAGGCAAGGTGCCATTTAAGACGAGGTGCCATTTAATCCGGTATAGACTACACACACACACATAGAGAGGGAGGGAGGGAGGGAAGGAGGGAGGAAGATCCAGTGTGATCGGGATTGCCAAACAGCTTGTACTTCAAGTAATTAATTTGGTGTGAAATTTTGGATTGACAGAAAGGTTTTCCCTGTGATTTTAGCACACTCTAAATACGGCAGGGGGTTGGAGGGGGGGAATGGAACTATTAACATGGTCACGGATTTGGAAAAGCTAGATGCCATAACACCAAATAAATACCTCTTTAATTTTGACTGCAGTGGAAAAGTATAAAATGAACGTTTGTTTTATGATGCAGCTGACACCGGATGCGCCTCAGAGGCATCTTTACACCTTAAAGAACGGACTGTTTTTGGTGCATAGCTGGAGCTCCCATAGCGGCTGTTACAAACGGGGCCACTCTCCCTATTCACCGAGAGAGGGGAGAGCGCTGCTGGTGGAGCAGAAGAGGGGTTGGAGGGGAGGAGGAGGAGGGGGCAGAGGAGGGGGAAGAGGAGGGGGGGATGGGGTTGGGGTTGG
>NW_023339807.1:6580728-6585473 GCF_004916995.1 Morone saxatilis
GGGGTTGGGGGGGTGCGAGCGATGGAGGAAGGAGGGGAGGGTGGGAGAGGAGAAACGTGTAATCACCCAAACAACCATTTTTACCCATTTCACCCCCTCTGGATCTGTGTCGCAAGGTAAGAAAAAGGCTACTTGGCTTCTATACTGGCCCTCTCTGCATCATAAACTGCACCGGCTGACTTCTGTAAGAACTCCTCTCCCCGTTTCTCTCACACTCTGCAGTCTGCCGTGAGCTTATCTGTCTTTCACTGCGGATACCGTGAAGGGAGGCCGGACCGTGAGGGAGACGCCAAGAGGTACTTTGAATTTACTCGTTTTTTCTTGTCGCTTCATTGTAAAAATAACAAGTAAAGTTATCCGTTGTATATCTTTAAATATGAGGATGTGAGAACATGATATTTTATACCGGCTGTTTGGATTGTAAAGCATGTGATTAGACGGTAAAAGTGCACTCTGAATAACTGCGTCCCTTGCGTCAGTGTCCAATCAGACGTCTTTGCGCCGCCGCAACTGCTGCCAAGACGCATTTACACACACCGCAGGCTACTGTAGCAGCCTATGGGCAGCCTATGGCATACTGATGGGGCTTCTATCTGCACCAATCAGAGACGAGATGTAACTTTTTTCTGCTATTGGCTGATCATAATAACACTACCCCTGCGGACAAGTATTCCTAAAATATTCCCGCTAGATTGAGATTTATTATTTGGTTTATAGTCATCTTATTAGTTGTTACTGGCACTGATTTATCTTTTATGACTATAATACTCACATATTGTGTATTACAAAGTTCATACTTTCTATGCTTTTATTGTAAAACACTTCAGTTGAGATTAACAGGCCAAATTAATTGTTTTTACTGACCTTATAATGAATTTTATGTCACCCTAATAGTTATAAAATATTCTTGCCTGATATAACGGTATTTGGTAGAGTTTGAAATGATCACAAATATATTTTATTCTCCTCTAATCTATCATCATATTCCTATAATTATTTCTTATATTATTTTATTCAACTATTACATCACATTCTTTTAATATCCATTATGGGATTACTATGTGTTATTATAAATATTATGGTGACATGAATTATATATTATGGTAGAGTCTTAACAGTCTTTTCAAAAAGTTCAGATAGTAAATAAAAAGTGATAAAAAAAATCATAATCTTGCAGTAGCCTATTATTATACTATTTATATACTGGTATATTCTTATACTGCCTCTGGGATTTTATCTTAATACCAGAAAACATTATTTTATCCTTTAAAATAGGATCAGTAAAGTTGTTTTTATAAAGATTATTGTTGGCATGGGTTACTTCTTAGTGCTTGGTGCTTGGTCTCATATTAAGGGTCTTTTCAGTAAAACTATTCAGGAGGGAGCCACTCAAAGTGTGTGTAGTATTATTAGACACTGAGTGAAACTATAGCAGCTGCGTGTCTGAATGACATGATAAAAGACATGTTTTCTAGCTTTGCTTTGCGCTACACATCCATTAGCTGGGTATGTAAAACACACGCACACACATGCACACACAATTTGATACATAATTGTGGACATCATGCATAAGTAATGACTATTGTAGCTGGGACTCTACTAACTAGCAACTGGCTGTGATCCTGCACTGAGTGTTTTATTCTCACATTTATCAGAGAGATTAGGAGGCATTTGATTCTGTGTGATCTCCATACTCTTTTTTTTTTTTTTCATCAGACATCAGCGAGCTCAACCATGTATTTCCAGCTATCATATCATGACCTGCTTATCTTGCTTCAAATGAGGCAAGCCGAGATAAAATGTGACAGGCAGCTTGTACCTGAGATGAGTAAAATTTGATCTGACTGGTCCAATCAGGCCTAATTGAAATGAATTGAATCAACCCATTTCTTTTGCTACTGTAATTAAATTAGTAGCTAGGGTGTAATTGGACATCGAGTTGGCACTCGAAAGGAGATGACAAAATGCTCATTGCTGCCACCAAAGGACTATGTGTCAAATTCAGTGTGAAAGGCAGCGCAGCAAATGCTGGCTGACACATTGACAAGACGGGGCTTCACTAGAAGAGTCTACAAACAAAACACCCTCAGATTATCTGCCAGACTGAAACACTGCCTCATATAGAGGGAAATATGTGATCTGCCTACATTTGGTTAAAGCAAACTTGATATAGCATATGGTAAGTGTAGAAATATCAACTGTATATACAGTGCCTCAAAATTTAGACTTGAGTTCTTGCTTTTATAGTCCAGAATACTGTTTTCCTGACACAGGAAAAAACCTACATGAATCACAAGATACTGAAATTATCACAAGGTTAGCAGCTCTTAAATAAAGAATTACCCTCTTAATTTATTAGAAACTCTGGGACTCATATATAAAGAATCAACAGATAAAAAGTAATTTTAAAATTGAAGGCAAATAAAATAAAATTCCGTCAGCTGATATCTGATATTTATTAAAACCGTGCAGACCAATGTATTAGCCTAGTCCTCCTAGATATAAATATATGTAAGAACATTATTTCAATTTGATATTTGAATTGGAGGCCCTGTTTCAAATTTCTCACATAACAACTTGCTTAACTCACACAGGAAGGGAAGAGCTTTAACTGCTCCAAGGCCTTGGTCATCTGTGACTCTAATGCCATTTCCAAGAACAATGAGCAGAAAGGGGCTAAAGTCGCACTGATGACACTTAATCTCATTGGAATTTCTTGTCAGGTTTGACCTTGGAAAGATATTAACCACTCGACAAGTGACTGTGTGTGTGTATGTGTGTGTGGGAGGGGAGAGGTGCCTATGTGTCTCTGTCTGCAGTTATGTGATTGCAAGTGTATATGCCTCTGTGTGTGTTTTATTAAATGTCTGAGGAGTGAACACAGGTGAAATGTGCTTCAAAGCAATTTTAGATTCCTTCTGTCAGTGTAACTGTGGGTCAGTGAACCTTTCCCATATTTGCATGGAGGTCTAGCACTTCTGGTGTGTTGCTTGGACTTGTGGTGGGGGGGGGGACTGTGCATGTTCCTGAAAGCAGCCAACAGCCAGACCAGTGGGCTGCAGGGATCTGTGGCCCAGTGATACTATGTGTGCCACATTGTCTGTTCAATAGAGGCCTTTGAATATTTAAACAGCATCAGTTACTTCATACTGTCATTGTTTTGGCACCATTTGCCTTGCTTAATCCTGGTAAGTGCATATCTACACTGTCTTACTGACAGTGTAGAGGTGTGTGTGTCTGTTTACGTGTGTGTGTGTGTGTGTCAGGAGAAGGGGCATAGATAGATTGTATGTAGTGGAAGTTAGCATACTGATAAAAGAAACGGTAAGTAGCTGCGGTCGCGTCCTCTGTAGTGATTGCCATTAGAAATGTGAGTGTGTGTGCAAGAATACCTGTGCAAGCATGTGAGCGTGCTTGTCTAAAATGTGAGAAAAGACAGAATAACAAAAAAAAACTAAAATTAAGACAATAATGTTTAGTATCTACAAGGTTCCTCAGATATTTAAAGCCAGCTAAGATTTAACCAAAACAACATCTCACTAAAGTCAGAAATGTGTGTTTCTCGGTTTGCTCTTAAAACGTCTGCTTCCTTTCAGTCAACGCTATCTTCTAGAGCATCAGTTTGATCTTGCTGTTCTCACTACAAAGATGCAACAATACAAACAAGGTGAGGTCGATTGCAAAAGACCCACAAGCGCTAAGAGTAGCAATTAGAGTTAAACTGATACCTTTTAGTCAGGTATCTGTAGCTGAGATGGTGTAAAACAGTATTGTTTTGCCCTTAAATTAAACAAAAGGTTTAGGTGTAGGTTATCAGTTGGTGTATGATCATGTTTTTGAGTCAATAAGCAAAACATCTTTTGCTTAAGTGAGATAAGAATTTAGCAAAATAATAACATATGAAACATAATTAATTTTATTATGAAAAAAACATGCACATTTAAAAAAAAAAAAACACAAATATACATGTACCACAGGATAAGTTTACAGATTCTTATAGACACCTGTGTGCAATATGACTTCCTGAATAGAATTTTGTGTGCTTTTGTGTTAAGGATAAAGTGAGGTTTTTGTTCTAGCAATATTGCTTGTATGAAGGCGTTTTAAGATAAAGAAACAAAGGTCTTGCTTGCTGCGGGGGAGTTTTGGCTTTTGCTACACACAGATTCCTTCATTTACAGTACTGGATGCAGCGGTAGGACTACAGTCCTTCAGCCTTTCTCCTCCTCACTCTGTCTCCGTCTCCAGGGAGAAATATTTGCACAGTGAACCCTTCTCTGTATAGTTTCTATGCTTTTCCCTCTTTGTCCCTACACTGACTTATTTATGGTAACCCGCTAATGAGCTACACAGTCTTTTGTAGTGAGAGACAGCATGTGTAAACATTTAGATTTTTTCCCTCAAGTACACGGAGAGATCCACCAAATTAAAAGGCACAAAGTGAAATGAAATCACGGAGCAACCTAACACCTGATCAAATACAAGGTTACCCATGCAGTGTTTTGTGTTTTGCCGTGTTAATGCCCTATGTTGCTATCAGTCTGGCGTGTGTTTTGGAGGACTGCCAGCCAGTGGAGGAAGAGCACCTATTTTGTGGAGAGGTAATTGCTACACAGTAGCCTCTGATTGCCAGGATCTTTCACTGGGAACAGCCCCGGCTCCCTTTTCACTTGCACCGACAGCCTGATTACAAATCATCTTATTGATTTGATGAGTGCAAGATGTTTGCTAATAACTGTTCTCAT
>NW_023339807.1:6585573-6590051 GCF_004916995.1 Morone saxatilis
AAGAGCAGGGATCGTTCTCTTACACAAGCTTTAGACCCTCACAGGCCACGCTGGGCTCGAAAGGGTGGGGTGATGGCGGGGGGGGTGGGGAGGACTCAAGGGGGTGCAGTACCAAGGATATCAGTGATCTCCGAATGCAATTGAGAAATCTGCTCCACCTTCCACATAACAAACGTGATACAAAAAGAAAAAAAGAATTACACCCCTCGCTAAAAATCCATTACCCTGTATAATCACGCAAAATGATTTTTCTTAAATATGATAATAAATCACAGGCTGGATCAATAGCCTGCAGACCAACTGCTATGCCCTGATAACGTATCAATCAATATTTTGTATTTAGATTTTAATTAATACCTCGGCTCGGCTCAGAGCCTGTTAACACAGAGAGAAATATAATCTGTGATAAAAATGGACCAAAGTAAAGAAACTGATAAAAGCGAATGCAGTCGTGTTAGCATTCCACAGCTGTTCCTCATATCTGTCATTGATCAGTCAATTGCTTAGTTGTGATTAAGGAGCCTTCAAAATCAAGCTTGGTGTGTGTTTGTTTGTGTGTGTGTGTGTGTATGTGCAATAGGGGAGGTATGGCTGTGTGTGTTTACATGGCAACAAACCCATCGATCATGCTTTGTATGGATGAGCTAAGCTTCAGCAGCACCTGCTGCGACCGTGCATACAGAAGATCGGAATAACATCATGTGTTAGATTACAAGTTAAGAAATATTACAGCAAACAAAGCTCAAATTGCCATTGTAATACAATATACTGTGCAGGCTATTTTCCTTAATCCTGAATGTAGTTATCCTAATCTGTACTCCTGCATGGATACAGGTTTCTCTGTACACTGTTGCTTAACTTCTGGGGGTTTGTGGCTGATTCTCTGAGCTACTCTGAGGCATACAGTAAAGACCTGCAATTAATTGGCTCCTGCACAACTCTGACAGAAACACTTAGGCAAATAGTTTCAGGGTGATGCATTTAAGACATTGCATCTCGAATATGCACGCAATGGCCCCTCTGTAATCTTTTCTTAAGGTTTTAAGTGTTAAACACTGGACTGCCAACTGTTTTTCAATTGGATTGACTCTTGTGGCATTTGCAATTGGAATCCTTTTGCTTTATAAAGAGATTAAAATAGATAAATATAGAAACAGACAGGCAGAGTTTGACCATCAGGATCGGCATGGCTAACACAAGATTAATAAGACACATAGGATCCTGTCTTAATCCTCCTTTGAGCTAATGCGTTTGACATGTAATCTGTTGACTTGCATCTTTCCATGCTTCCTGTCCTGCTAAAATAAACATGCATTTATAGGAATTAAAATGTTAATACTATGTTTCACTATATTACTGTGTAAATTATGTTAAAGTAACCATAGTGAAAGTACATGATGTGAAATGGAGCCGCAGTGCTTCACATTTAGCGTTTCCTTACTTTTGTGCATCTCAGGAAATCTCGTCCCGTACTATTGTGTATGTGGTTTTTACACTAGTATTATGTAGCACCATACACTGTCTGAAGAGGAGAATAAAGGGACTGTGCAGGCTTTTGGCTGAAGGCCGCGGTGGGTCCCTGGTCCCTGGAAAGTCAAGCTGTGATGTGAGCTAACAGGACATGTGCGTGTTGCTCAGGGTTACGGCTGGATTTAAGTGTCCCAAGGCTGTCTGCTGTCTAACCCAGGTCAACAGGATATAAGGCCACAGCAAATGCTGGCCCAAGAGGTTGGTGTTTCTTTTGAGCTGATCCCCAACACACACATGCACCGCACACTGGCATATACACACACACACAGGAAGACTCACACAAACATACAGCGGGGGTCAGTTGAAGCAGCTTGGGTGTCAGTTGGTGATAGTCTGCTGCACTTTAGCCTCAGTGAATCGTTCTGGTGACCTATATCTGATAAATAAGCATTTTATCCAAATTAATAAATTTTTAGTAATTAGTGTATTAGATGTAATTGATGTGCCAGTCTCAAATAATAGAAGGAAATGCAGGTAAAATTATGTTAAACATTACAGTAAATTGCAGTGGGAATCCTGTAAAATCCCTTAACTAACATCATAATCTTGATAAAAAAATGGTGATAAGACAAGGGATGGAACATTTCCCCACTCAGTTTAGCACAGCCATCAAATTGCAGTTATCAGTGTTGAGCTGGCATATCAGCTTAGCTCTGTGGTAAAGCTCACACACCATGAGACTGGACTGGATTGGCCAATCCCTATTAATCCCTTCTTACTTTTAGGTGGACAAGGTGCCAAAGGGGCCCTGTGCAGGGCTGGCATGGGGTGTGTGTGTTAGGAGAGTGAGTCAGCTGCTGCCGGCATTACTGTAATTGAATTAGTGTATGTGTGGTCGGACGCACTTCTAACAGTGTAGGTGAAGGCACGTATTGAGGTGCATTAGCTGTGATGATTTTTCAACTTGCCTTCTGGGCCCATTCACAAATTATATTATTAACTTACAACATTTATATTGAAATATTATTAACATGGTTAGCATGAACATAAAACCACTGCACAGTTTACATTGTGAGCCACAAGGTCAGGTTTTTTTGATGGAAAGTCAGCTGTATTGTTTTATGGCACAAAAGAAAACAAGGGGGCCACAACAGTAGGCTGTACTTCAAGTGTTCTGGCAATGGGAGATGGTAAAGGTGAAAGCAAAAAAGATCCACGGTTCTATTCCTTTCAGGATTGGGGAGGCTGGAAAGGCAGCAGCACACTAATTTTCATGAGAAACAACAGGATTTATGGTCTTAATTTTGAGGAACACTAGCATTACTTCTGGTGTGAAGGTGAGACTACCAGTTGTCTTGGCTGTGTAATTTGCTTCCATTATTTATACTCAATGCTGCACTAATTAATATTTTAATAGTAATAATGGACAAATGACTTGTTATGGGGAAGGCGCTTGTAGTGACAAACTTACCTGACTCTGCAGTTTCCCTCGGCTCCACAGAGCTTTAGCTTGATGTAGTTATAGCTTCTTTCAGCTTGTTGTTTTGGTTTTCTTTCCAGCAGCGTTACTGTTTGATTGAGTCTCTCTCTCATCAACATTGTTCCCAGCAGCAGCAGGCGGTTTTGTCAGCTAACAGGCTAATACAGTGTACACCATCTGCAGCACCAAACGGCAGACAGATAACCTTAGCAACTAGCTGGTAAACATAGTGGAGCATTTAGCAGCTAAAGAATTAGATGTTTCCCTCAACAGTTGGTGGATACCAAAACAGAGCTAAAAGGACAGTGAATAATGTATTACATGCACTTGGTTGACAATAACACACGCCTAAAACAGTGCTAATCTTGCTCTGCGTCTACTGGGTGTGTAAATAGACAACTGTTTGTCAACACCACCACCATAAGGACATAATGTGTGTACCACTGTGCTTGCCATAAGCAACCAAAAAATCAGTTAAAGCAGGTAGTGGTGTAGTGCTGGGTATATGGAAAAATACGGTGTACACCTACTTATTTTTCTTTTTTTTTCTCCTAGGATGGCGAAAGGCATGACATAGTTGTACAATTTTCATGAGTGGATGGAGTAAGGAAACAAGGAATAATGCACTCAAAAGTATAATTATGTAGTTGTATCACCCTTCTGTGGGTCAGCATTGATGCAGTATCTGCACCTCTTCTGTGACTAACATTTATCTCATAATGATCCTTACTGCCTGTCAGGGAGCAGAAGTGACAATGTAAAAATACTACTGGCCCAGTTTGAACGAGCTAAATATGCAAGAGTAGTCTTACATGTCACTGTTTACAAGACAGGCGTTTTTTTTCTTTGCTGGATGGGCCGATAAAAAAAAATAATAATTGGGGCATAAATGAAGAGTATACCTTCTTCAGTACACCACTACACCACTGGGTATAAGTGTTAACCTTTTTCAGGTCAGTGAGAAAGACATAAAACTCTTGAGTGTAGTAGTAGCATGAATGACTAATAATGCAGTCTGGCCTTGCTACTTATTGAAGAATTTGTTGATTTGGTGTTTTACTTGAGCGCAGTTGTCAAACTCCCTGATTTCCCAACCCGCTTTGTGCATTTTAAAAAATGGTACTATTATATTGTTACATTATTTAATAATGTCACATTTTTACATCAATATCACACACATAAAAAAAAGAAAACAAGAAAACAGCACGACAAGGAAGAACAGTGTAATGGAAAGATTGAAATAAAGCTGAAGGAGAGAATGAAGATGGTGTGTGGAGAAGGATGACGGACAGTTGTGGAGACAGGGTTGTTAGTTTATGTAGGCTGTGGGCTGAGTCGACTGGAAAATTTTGATCACTTTAATTTACTATATCCAGCATTGCTGCTCTCCCTGTCCAGCACTTTTATCAAGCCCTGTGAGCCCGTATTGATTTTTTTATTTTCTGCCCAGGATAAGAAGACAGAGAGTTAGGGAGCTCTGGTGAATGGAGAACTTTCCTCAGATTGCTGCTATTCTCCAGCTTATTGC
>NW_023339807.1:6590151-6596733 GCF_004916995.1 Morone saxatilis
AGAGAGAGAGAGAGAGAGATTAGTGACAGTCTGATAAAAGATGTCTCCAAAACCCTAATTAAAATTGAATACCCCTGCAAATGCAAAGCAACATGCAATCTCCAGGTATTTCATTTAGAGCAACTATCTCAGTGCGAGGCTGTTTTTTATGTCTTTCTTCATTGCACACAAATAGCTATCCCACTTTCGCTTTATTTTTCACACTTCCACATCTGCCACAGTCTTTGTCAAACCTCACGTTTGCTCTTCTCTCCCTCCCTCGATGTCAGACACAATGACAAAATAAAATCAAACTGAGTAACCCGTAGTGTGTCCCTTTTTTCTCCAAAACACTTCCAAGGTTCAGCTCATTAAACTGCAGAAAAAAATAAGAGCTCTAGAATGCAATAGTGAGCACAGCGTCAAGCTCTTGTATTTTTGTAACGCAAACAGCAAATGAGAATATACTTTTTTTTTTTTAACAAATGCGGACATCAGTAATACTTTAATATAGATTGTTTTAATCTTTCAAATTAAAATGATATCCGTGACTTAATTTGTTGCAGAAATATGTTATTATTTCATCAATTCATAATCATAATTATACTTGACTGATAATAAAGTACTTAAAACAGCTTGTAACAGTATATAAGAAGAACTTTTCTCTTTTTTGTGATTTGTATTTATAATGAATATTTGTGCTATTTTTGTTCGTGTAACAACACTACTGGTGGTTTTTCTAGGAATCTTCTACTGCCTCTTGTCCTTCCTCATGCCGGATGTTGAACTTAAAAGTGCATGTTCACAGTTTCTTATTCCTCACATAATAAGAATAATTAAAAGAAGGGCTCATCCTCTGTCCTTGGTCTTCAAATATCTCCTGCAGTTTCTGAGTAAAACGAGAAGAGTGATTGCACTGTACTGCGGAAAACCATGTTTGAGATCTGACCTGTGTTGTGGCTGCAGTAGCACTTTCACTTCCTACTGTCTGGACTCAGACTGCTGGCCATGTGATCTCACTTTAGAGGAATCCACACACATACACACACACACACTTGTCAGTGTCATCTGCAACTGGTGGCCTTGGGTTTACCCGCCAGTTTACATAAATCAGTTCAGACTCTTGCATTTTTTTGGAAACATACTGGACTGATATCACTGTAACTGTCTGATAACAGCTTGTCCGGCTAGTTTACAAAACTAGGCTTACTAGACTGCCTTAATTTGATATTGTTTGCATATTTTTCATATAACAGTTTAATTTCTTATTTTCAGTGTGTTTAGTGAATGCAGTGATGTAGTGCATGGGTATCTTTTTCTTCCGCTCAGGGGAGAAAATTAAATTATATCTTGTGAATTTATTACAGATGCACTGTTTTGGTCATGGACCTCCATCAGGCATTAGATTTCCAATATGAAACAACATTACTTTACATCAGGGTCCAGGGCTGCAACAAACAATCTAAAGGACAGCCAAATCTCAGACACCTACGACAGTTAATAAATTGGTAATTGATAAAAAATATATATCAAAATCCCGGGAAGATGAAAAAATTTGCTTTTTTTAATAAAAAAAAATAAAAATAAGCATCTTTTATCAATAGGAGAAGTTCAAATGGGATAAAAGTCTAACAATAACCAGTCCAGGTATCTTTTAAAACTATATTTTGACATGAAAAGCTCCAAAACTGTAAAAACAAAACAGCAGTTGGCAGGCAGTATCCAATATCTTTGGCTTTCAAAAACCCATACGGGCTGAACATTTCTCAAAGCTCTCACCTATAATCATCTTTACATGGCTGCCTGCAGAAAATACAGAGGTAATTGCTCTGGCTTAAGCTACCGTTTAGTCATAAGGTTATGGTCAGTTTGGTAAGCTGCCAAAGCCATGCTCCTGAGTCATTTTACTGTATGTATTTTTTGTCATCCATTCCCAGAACACCAGTTGAATCATACAGCAAGAAAATAATCCCCAACACAGAGAGAGTTTAAGGTGGTGAGCAACAAACATGTGTCTCAAACATGTGTTTGCTTTCCCTTAACCACACAGAGGTGCCTCTTTTAACCTCCCCACTTTCCATCGAGACAGTTATTAACTTTGCAGATGATATCTTGTCATGTTAACTATTGATCCCTGTCATCATTAGAGTGTGAAATAACGAGGACCGTGGCTTGACAATTTTGTTATATCTGCGAGGAGTGACAGGCCCATGTGTTAAAGACATGTTTACTTCACTCCGGGATCAATAAATGCTGTGAGCCAGCATGAGAAAGCATAGGCCCTTACCAGTGTTATCGATGCACGATGTATCACATTATGAAATATACGTAGGAGGAAGCTGCCCACAAGATTAAGGAGTCCTCATAGATCAATGAAGAGCATGAGCATTAATATAGTGCTGCTACTTCCCTCCCCTGGACACCCCAGGTTATCTTTGCTCTCAGGCTGAACACTGATGCACATAGACGTGCTTTGGCGTGAACTGGGAGAATTAGATTTGCCTGTTGGTGTTACAATCCAATATCTATCATTGAAAGGATTCTTTTCACTCCTATAGCCAAAGGTGTCTCATTTTAGGCTCGGGCAGAGGCCGCCATGGCAGCGAAAATTGCATTTCTGTTGAGATTTTAAACTTATTAACATGTTAGAAACACCTACTTTTCATTCATTGGGATAGCAGTGTATGAGACAGCAATCTTAACCTTGAGACAGAGGGTGGAAAAGACTGAGTGACTGTTTCATGTTGTCAGGAAATGCTCCTTCTATTAGTTATTTCACTGTTTAATCCCATGCTGAAATGTAGCTGTATTCATTTAGCGCCCTATGTTAACCCTTGCTTAAGCTTTTTTCATTTTCCTTAAATTGCAGAGACCCAAAAGAAATCATAAATCTTTCTTTTTTTACACTTCCAGTATTTCCAACTTGAAATTGCTCTCTTTGCACTGCATCGTAAACCTGACATTTGTTCTGCTGGTAATCATTTTGACCACATCCAGATCCAGTTGACCTCATATATAAACTGAACTCATAAACCTCATTTCTCACGATGCACGCCAGGCCTATATGAGCACTCATCTGAATATATCCCCACTGTGGAGGACAACAGAGGCGTGTTGTCATCAAGCTGACCCTTGAAGTGGCCAGATGAAGGGGGGGGGGGGGGGGGGTGAAGGGTGGAAGGGAAACTTGGGCCAAGGTCAAGAAAGCTAATTTGTTTCCTGCGTCCCCTGCCGTCCCTGAGAGGCAGACCACACACTGCCCATACAAGAGGGTCTTTAATGTGGTTGCATAGCATGAGGTTGAGTTCATCAGCTTCCGGGTCCTGTATCACGCAGGAAGCAAAAATCTGTGTGTTATTGTTTCTGACTCTGTTCTTGTAGTGAATATTAAGAAAACAAATCTAGTGTAACACATTTATACAAACAGAGAGGTATTTAAGACATGTTTTATTGAGAGCACAGACACATTTTGCTGTTGTTTCTAACTGACATCATATATTTTAAGAAATAAATCCCGGCATTGCACCAGTGTTGAATGTTTAAATACAGTGATGGAAGAAGTATCTAGATTATTTACATAAGTGAAAGAAACGGTATTGATATATAAAAATACTCCAATACAAGAAAAAGTCCTACATTCCAAATCTGCTATTTGAAAACTTGGTTATTATCATTGCTGATGAATTAATATGTAGCAGAATTTCATTGTGGTTGGTGATCAAGGCCGACTGTTATTACTATTAACTATTTTAAACACCATTAGATATAATTATATAATAGGTATTGTAGGCTGTATGTATAGCATAGTAGAGTATTAATTATAAGGTATCAGAAAATCAAAAAGTAGAGTTGATTCGAGTACATGTACAAAGTTACATTACACTACTGAATTTACTGTATGTTATTATTATGATGATGTCTGTTTAAATTATTTTCCAAATTCAATTCAAAACTGTTTAGAAGTGATTGGGGAGAGCAGAGACTTGTGGGTAGTCATTTATCAACAGGCATATCCTCAGTATCGATAATATGTTATATATATTTTAAATTGGATAGACACACTTTAAATGAGTGTGTGTGTGTGTGTGTGTGTGTGTAAGAGTTAAAAAAGCAGTTTTTGAATTAATATTATTATTATATTATCAACATCATACTTATCATTAGTATAACATAAAAAAAAATTGTGCTATTTTCATGATTTTTTAGTTGATATTACAGTTGGCCATGTCCTGCCGTTCATCAAACACTTACTGGATTACATGACATGAAACACTGTTTTGGCAGCTCAGTGCCGGCTCCTTCTAACAGTCAAAGTCAAAGAGGAAATGAACGTATATGCCACCTCAAGGGCACACATGGTACCTCTGTGGAACCTGTAAAGCAGTGGTTAATCACTGTCTGCATGAAGCTGTATAGCCTTCAGTGGGGAAAAGCCATGAGCCATGGAGAGAAAGAGTTTAAATTACCGAGCACTCAGGTTTGACAAAGACCAGACCCTGTAATTCATGGTGCATAAGTGTGCATATATTCGGTGAATAAACATTTATTTATTTAAGACTACTTTAACATTGGCTAATGTGAACTTCTATAATAATGCTATTGTTATTTGGCTTTAAAAACAGTGTAATCAGATAAGTTTGCCAAGTTTGTGATGGATGAATATATAGATTAATGGACTCAAAGTTACCAAAGAGATCCGTTTTTTTTTTCTTTTTAATTAGCACCTGTGAGCTGTTTCCCATTAACACTGTGCACATTAAAAATCCCTCTGCTTTTTCTAATTAAGTAAAGTGGAAACAGATTAGATGGCTTCTTTGAACAAAGGTCAGTGATTGCACTTTGTCTCGCTCCTCTGTTTGTTTGTTTGGCCGGCACCAGGAGAGAGCCTGCCACTTCTTCCTAGAATGTCACTTCACAATCATTGTTTGTTTTACGGAACAGCCTTTTCTTACGCTTCGTCTTCATCTCCTCTCAAATGTTTTCTTTTTTTATTTCTTTTAAAATGTGATCAATAGATAAAGATGTGCCTCGCACTACTGTCAGTTTGTCAGTTTTTTTGCTTCTTTTTATAAAAGCAAAAGTATATTCTGCTCCACAGGTGGGGAACAGGGAAAGAGAGGCTGATGCGATATAGATTTTCTGCTGATATGATTATAAAAGCATGTGGGAATGTCAGATTAAAGCTGGACTGATGAAAGATAGGCATCAATCAGCAATGTCTCTGGAGAGGCTGCAAGGCATGACATGGTTGTCAAGAAGGAGGAATATGGTGACTCATCCCTCCCTAATCTCCCTTTCCTGGCCAATTGATTGGGCTTTCATATCCATTAGCCTGGCTTTCATAGTTGCTGTAATGAATGGCCAGACTACAGACATACTTCGAGACCAAACTTGTCTCTTAGAAAGAAGAAAGGAAAAAAAAGACAGCAGAACAGCTGTGATTCACACAGGTATCCTGAACCTCTCAGTGGAGTCCGAGGATCTCCAAGGCAACATGAAGAATAGTTTAATGACATTGTACTTTAATTAACTACAAATTATTCCACTATTGCTTGACAAACCTTGAATCTGTGTTTTAATATAGGTCCATAATATGAAACTGTTTTAGATTCAACCCTGTTTCCTAAAAAACTAAATTCTACTTATTTGTTTTGTTAAATATGTTTAGACTGAAATATAATTACTGCCTGGATTCTGTTTAGTAACACTGTTTCCAGTGAAGACACTTCTATGTTTTTGTACAATGAGGTGGTTGAGGTAGATGATGGATGTTCAAGGCACAGGACATCCTCAGTCCTACATGTAACACCAGCCATTTGGTTAGCGAAGGTAGTGTTTTTTTTTAATAAACTGTTGATAAAGTAAACACATGCTGTCTTAAACTTCAATACTTCATTTAATATTTAATCATGTGGTTTTTCCCTGACTTCAACCAAGTGCGGACAGTGCCTAAACATAAGCACAAAAACAAATATTAATCATTTTTTAGTTGATATGAGCAAATATCAGGGTTGGCAGGGTTACTTTAAAAAGTGCAGTCAGTAATTGAATCCAACAATGTAACCTTATCATTAACCTAACTTTTTCATTAAGCAAGCAGTAGCCTATTGACCATTTTTACAGCTGGAAGGCATAGCGTGCACTGTACTGTGATGTCGTTCCCCTTTCTGCTTTAAATACAAAATAATGGTGAAATTCCCATCCAGTAAAAGCATTTTTTCACTAGAGGCCATACTAATGGAGATGAGCTATGGATTTGAGTCCAGAGTGGTGTTTTGACACTTGTGTTGTACTTTTTTTGCATCCTGATTATGTAACTCTGTTACATGCAATCCATTACTTCTAAGCCTGGATATCATATTGCAAAAGCAAATATTTTAAGGCAAAAAAAATTAAATATACTGTCAGTGAAAATTTTGCAAAATACTTTTTTGCATGTACACCTTGCGACTCTGCGTTTTAATTAAACATTTTGCAATAACTAGTCATGTAACCAATTATGTTTTCAACTAAATAATGCAATTACATTTACAGAAATTTAAATGGGTTATTTTTTTTTACCTGAAAATAGTGGACAACTGCAGAAGACGGCAGACAAACACA
>NW_023339807.1:6596743-6607726 GCF_004916995.1 Morone saxatilis
AACACAGCACATCTGAAGTTTCCTTATGTTGACAAAAACAAATTGTTCAGGCAGCATTACATTACAACCAAAACGTATTTGCTGAAATCAGAATCCATACTGTACTTATCCTTTAGTACAGTATGAATTGAAGTGTCTAGATACATTTTCTACATAACTTTAAATATGTTTTGTTCACTTTCAGCATTGTGACATTCTTTGAAGTTATGTTCACAAATAAGCTGACAGTGTTTTCATTCAGATATGATACAGAAATGGACCTTGGGGCATGTGACTTATATGTTTGTTGTATTCAACACAGATTTTAGTCTTTAGTGTGGCAAACAAGAAAATTGTTAAGATTTGGCAATCTGGCATTAATGTTAACATGGAAGAAGGGCCACATAACTTTATTTTTGTTTTGATCAAAGCTCAGTTCAGTCACATCATAGATGATTTTGGCATGTGTGTGCCTGCCTTTTAAACACTTATCTTATTATCATGTTGTGATTTCATATTGGTGTCAGATATGGATCAGATATGAGTATTCACACTACAGATATACATACAGTGTAAATACAGCCCTATGCACATTTCAGGATATAGAAATCCTCACTAACTCAGACATTTTTTGAACAATAAGCAGTTGACTTTTAGTTACCCCACTCACCCCACATTTCTGACAGTGATTCATCTCAGTGGGATTCTTATTGGTACACTGTTGGATGATTATCACCAACACATTCTTTCAGCCTGAATGCCCTCCACAACACCTCTGTAAAAAAAAAAAAAAAGAGTTACGCATGAGAAGAAGCTGACAAAGACAGCCAGACGGGAAGGAGAGAACGACAGAATTTAATAAAGTTCAACAAGGCAGAAAGGATTGCACAAGCAGTGAATAGCGATTCTGCTTTTTTCTCCTTTACAACTTCTGCCTACTTAAACACTTTTACACCCCCTCCTTTTATCTGCGTCTGCATTCACAGAGAGAGGAATAGCTGGACACAGAGGGAGACGCTCATTCCGTTTTTTATTTGAATGTTGACCAAGGATGGCCACCATCTGTGCAAACTGTCTGACTCTATGACTCTCCTGAATCTCCAGCCATAAATATCAAACAGAGCTTCACTTCTCAGATAATTTGCACACAGAAATTCATCGTCTCTGCTCTGTTTTGCCACTATTTAGGCTTTTAGCGCGATTCTGTTCAATTGACGCAGACCGAAGTAGTGTGCCATTTTCAGCAAACAGTGATTTCTGTCTAACATCATCTCACACCATCGTGTCCCATTTACTGTGGCATCTGGTGCTTTTGTTTTTCTTATTCCTCGTCATAAAGAAAACCTCTTTAGACTTTCAAGAAACCCAGCCTACACTTATCTCTTGCTGGGTACTTTTTTTTACCCGGTCACTGAAAAGCCTTCCACTAAGCTCAAACACACAAGGGGAGGTGGTGAAAATGGGGTAGATGACATTGTTTCAGTGATATAGATGTACGGCTTAAAGACAAAAGTGTTGGTTGAATGTTGTCATGTCAATAAGCCATCAGTCGCGCCGCTAACAATAAGTTAATGATTCCCCAGCAGTAATACATTTATGAATAGAGAAGTGTCTTCTTCAGCCCAGCGGGTGTGCCCATTAAAACAGAGCATGAACAAAATAATTGTGATTTGCAGATAAAATCCACTTTAGAATGGGATTCCGACTGAGGAATTGTTGAAAGAGCTGTAATTTTCCACTAAAACATGACACACACTCACAGGAGCCCTGCTAATCAACTTGAGTGTGTGTGTGTGCGTGTGTGTGTGTGTGTGTGTGGTTAGGTGTGTGAGTGAGGGAGCGAGAGAGAGAGAGAGAGAAAGAGAGTGTCTGTTATGAAGTCTTTGTATGTACAAATTAAATGATAGGAAATGCATTTAGTGAGGTACAGTGTCTCTGTTTAAAGTAACATTCTGTGACCTCTTTTCTTAAAATGATGTCTGTTTTTCAAGCCTTTATAGCAGTAACGCAATACTGATTCAACTTTTAGAAAGAATGAACACTTATGTTGTTCTAAATATTGATAAGAAAGACTTAAGTTCATTTGAAATTTGTATCTTTACACACAGTTCATAGACATGCACCCTGTGTGGGTCACAAGTAGACATTGTCTTGTATTACGAAAGGTTGCACAAGCAAATAAGTTATGAAACTACTGCAGTAGATGATTGGTCAAGTAGTCCCAGACACATTTCAAAAACTCACACTCTAAGTGCTTTTTCAATGATTTTTATGCACATTTTCAATATGAAAAATAAAAAACAACCCAAGTGGAAACACCAGAAATTTAAAACATGGTCCAAATATCTCAAAGTTTTTTGCCTTGGCTGAGGTGGAAAAGTTGTTCTATTGATAAAAACAAAGTGTGACAAAGTGCAATGGAAACAGACTTAGTTAACAAATCCTGACACACAAGAAGCATGTGACCTATTTATCACTCAAGCTTCGACTGAAGAGAGAACAGCAGACAAAAACAGCAGATCTGTTTGGACTAATGAGGAGACGGTAACATTCCTTAAATTAATAAATGAAGCGAACGTAAAAAACATATTTCCATCATGTTTTCCACTGTTCGAGGTTTGACAATTAAATCATCTCATTGCACCCTTTTCTTCTACAATGGTTTATGGCATCCAACTGGATAATTAAAGCCACCAACAGTTTATCTTGATGTGCTCAACTCCTATATTTGCATAACAGTAGTGGATGGAAACACGCAATAATTCTCCTTTTTACAGATTTTCTGGAAATTGGTTGAAAATTTGCATTAGACATTTGGATCAAGCAACAAAATGACCCGACACATCTCATTGCAGTGGTATGGCGGTTATATACGGTCATTTTTGGGACATTATCTTGTTACCCCGTTTTATCAACAAGTTTTTAATGGATACCTCTGATTACCAATTAGCTAGTGCACCAGTGTGATTGAAAGATGTCAATTTGTATGCCTCTAAGTAAGTAGCAGAGTCTTCCAAATGGGGACATAGCCATTCTTTTGGTGCTTTGGCCAAGTAATAAAATGTCTAGACACCAACTAACATGAATTTCCCTGAAGAATTAGTGTCATCAGTGTGAGAGCCCTGCCCTGCACTCTGGGGTGCAGTTTGAAATACTGTCTTTTAAATCAGTGCTCACCTCTCCACTCTTCCTTTAATTGAACTTTGTAGCCTCCTGTCAAGACCTTTTGTCTAAGAAAACAGCCAAGTCCTTAGCTGTAATAGAGCTAAATCAAACTTTTAAAACTCCTTTCTGTCATGGAAAGTTTCTAATCTGTCCGCTTAATTGTGATTGATTATGTTGCCATATACAGAATTTGAGATTTTTGACAGTTCTAGGCTGAGAGTTTCTCGCAAATGAATGCGTTCCCGTCCTTTGCAGCATTCCTGCCTAATTTATTATTACTTGTAGATTTAGCACTTATTGCTCAAGTTTTAAGATTGATCTTCAATTTGACTGTGTTCTGCCCAAACTACAGAATTGTGTTGGTATAGCAAAAAACAAACAGCTTTTACATCCGCCCGTAACTGTGGTGACTAATTACTTGAGGAGAATGTTGATGCCTCATAAATGAAAAAGGCTCAAAGTGAACACCAGCTCCAAAAAGAATGAAAAAGCGGACGTAACATGGAGCAGCGACATGTAAGGTGATTTAGAAATGGTACTTTTATTAACTTTATTTTTTTTTCTCCCTGTTTTACGTCCAAGAATTGGCACTTTGGAGGGAAGTCCATGCAAAACATCTCCATCTATCATGCTGGCTGGGTTTCCACAGCAGTGTTATTGACATAGTAAATTAAAGGAGGCACACATCAGGTAGCTGACGGATCGGAGGCATCAACAGCAAACTTATAATCGCAGCTCTGTCACAGTGGGTGAGTTTCTCTCTATTTTTTTCTACGTCCATACTTCTCATTTACTTCTGCCTCTACACTCTGTAATTCTCTTCTCCATTCTATTTTATGTACATCTAAAAAAAGTATGCCCTGCTTTATTGGGTGTGTATTTCCTCGTATTTACCTGAAAGCATGCATTTGTTGGCCATAAATATTCAGTTTTATTGGATCTGGAAAAGGATAAAATACTACTGCTCTTCATTTTCTAAATTTACCACAAGGTATTCAGTTTATTTATTTATGCTTTTATTTTGTTAAGCAGGATTATTGGTATTTTTGGTGTCTTATATTATTTTTTACTGGTGTGTCTTTTCCGGTTTTCTCAAGTTGTTCCTTCCTACTTAATTTAAACATTGTTGATTAATAAATGTGAAAATTCAAGAATAGTTATGTAAGTAAAGAAGAAACTTTACAATTTAGGTAAAAAAAAAGTAGGGAAAGTCTGCCCCTCTGCATGTCAATACTTGACCTTCCTGTGTCTTACATTTTCTGCAGTGAAAAGCTTCTTAGTTTTTCCACTTTTATAAATTTCCCCCTAAAACCTCAGCTTAGGAATGCCATGTGAAGACATCTGTTTTAGCCCTGTCTGTTGCTGTATGTGATTATTAAGAGGAATTACCGGTGTCAAATCCAATACTGGTGTCTTTCTTTTACAAGAGATTATGATTTATATGTCATGACTGCACTATGACACAAGGCCTTTCATTTGGCTTATGCTCAGAAACATGTTCAAAAAGTTTTTGAAGAGTATTTAAGGACAGAGAGATGAGTGTGGTCTCCTTATGACAGAGTAGTTATTGGACATGAAAAGTGGAATCACTGTAAAGATGTTTGCTGTTTATTATATTATCATGTTGTGCAACATCATTTGGCCTGAGCAGAATATTGTTTTGTTTCCTGCTTGAAACAAGAGTGGGGACTGAAAAACTTTTTTGAACTAAGGAGATGCATCAGTGAGAGACTTGGAAAAATGCTACTTCTATGTTAGAGCCTGGATCCTCTAAATGGCATGGCAAACTGCCCCGGTTACCATGGCTATGAGGGGGTTTGAGAGCACATTAATCATGAGGATTTAGGCTTCTTTCTCTTTTATTTTTCCAAAAAGACACAGAATCGCTCAGACGTCCTTTATGAAGCTGATTTATAATGTTCAATATCTGTGTATGTAGATCATGGGAAATGACTCTGAAAGGTAACAGTTTATGAGCGAGGGAGGAGAGCAGCGTGTAGTCTCTGTCAGCAGACTGCTTTTGTTGTTGAATGTGTGTTTAAGTGGAAAATAACAAAGTTATCAGTGGAAAGAAGGATTTGGTCTGCAGCAAAGAGACAGGAATTTATGTCAACTAATTATGCCAAATCTCATAGCATTTGGATTATTATACACATTACCTATGTTTCTAAAGGTTTATGTTGTGACATGAGTGGATATTAATGTGTGAAAAGGGGCTACAGTGATGCAGGTTTTATAGCTTAATGAAGATTAAATGTCTTGGAAAAGCTTTGGCATCAAAAGGTGTATTAATTTGCTACAATGGCCACATTTGGCACTTAACCAGCCCCTTGTTAATTGTGCAATCTGGAAGTAGTAGATGATGTCTGTTGTGGCTGCACCCAGACTGTCTAGAGTAAATGGACTCTTTGTGCCCACACATTTTACCTATGACGGACAGGCAGCTGATAAAAATGAGATCATGCATAAAGAAGTATCACTCTTGCTGTTCACTTTCAGTAGCGATCTTTTCCCTCTTCGTCTTTGGTCAGAGACAGCAGATTGATGACGGCGTGACAGAGTGACATTGCATTCTGGGAACCCAGGACTATGGCCATAAATCCATGGCGATTTAGCTTTACAATGGCCTACTGTCTAGCCATCAGAGGGTAGGAGGTTGTTACTGCATCACCCTAGTGAGCTGCTAGGGTACAACCATTATGCTTTCTTGAGGGGGAAAAGGGGAAAATTAAGACACCAGGGGAAATAGTGAGGATGGTAATGAATTATGAAAATCTAATAGAATGAAAAAGAAGAAGGGGAGAGAGAAAAACTTCTTTGGTGAGTGGAAATTTCCCACGCTCTTTAGACGTTAAATCGCTATGATTCTTTTCAAGAAGATCTGTCAAATCAGAGCCTCGGCTGTATTAGAAAGCAAATAAAACACATGAACAAATAAACACTCCAAGTTTCTTATTGACCTTGGAGAACCAGCTGTGTTGTGAGTGCAGCTCAACTTGGCTGTCCGCACCCTCCCTTGATTCTGCTGAGTGTGTGTGTGTGTGAGCAGAATAGACCTCTTGAGTATAAGGGTGTGTTTTTGTTCAGACTGCATGCGTTTGTGTGTGTCTTTGTGTGCATGCACAATGAATGGCTGCAGCTATGTAATTTGATTGCTTAAAAACAAGCACCAAACTTATTGATAATTCCCATAAAGTCCCAGCTGGCCACTTGCAGTCTTGGGATACAAGCTTGAGAGGTCAAATGTGTTTCGTTGTTCTTTCACTGGGCTATATCTATATGTAGAAAAAACAGTCACAATGTCCTATCAAAATAAACATTTCAGTGACATCAAATTAACAAAAAAATGTTTTTAAGGTGAAAGAACATTTTAAAATGAAAAAGTTGAATGCTGTTTTTCTTTATACTTGAGAAAACTAGTTGCAGGATCAAAGTGTATTATCATTTTTAAGTAATCCCAGAATCAGAATTGACTGTATTGGTCAGTGTAGCTCTTAATATACAATATAAACAGGGATGATACAGATTCAGAAATAAGATATAAATTAAATATAATATATGGACAAACTATGTATAAACATAGAGTATTACTGTATGTAGGATTGTGGTTCATGCAGTATGAGAGTGCATGGCAGTGCAAAGAATGTTGGAATGAATACTGTATGGATAATAGATTACTCTATTCACAGGGTGGTTTAATGTCCATATTATATATATTGTATAGTATATTATGTACAGTATATACAGTTATGCTAAGACCTGCAGGTGACAATGAAAAAACATTATGTAAAGTTTTTATATTACATTATATTATACACACAACCGTTAAAGATGTGTTGTGAGTAGACGTTTAATTTCAGTGGGTCACAAGCCAAGTGTGTTGGGAGCCACTGTTCTGTTCTACTCTATCTAGCCTTACAGAGGGGTTTGATTGGCCCCAATACAAAGAAGGTGAATTGAATTTTATATATGGTGCTTTGTAATATTCAAGAGTAGCGAAAGTAACTCCAATGAAAACTGCTGACAGTGGGATAGAGTAACAACAACACAAGTTAGGGAATGTTGTTGTTTTTCATGTAATTATTTTAATACTTTAAGCAGCAAACATTTTTTATTTGGGGTATCTGCAGAAATAACCTCTTTAAATAAAACCAAAACAGTCAGCATGGCTATACCACAAGAAATTATGTTTGTGTGTGTGTGTGTGTGTGTTCGTGAATGTGATTTGGGTGAACCAACCCTTTAAAACACACACAGTACTGTAAAAGCAATAAATTCCACCTATGTTGATAGCTAACCAACATTTTCCCCCTCATGAATAAATGGGCACAATCACTGGGTGGAAAATATTTTACTCCTGCATTTGATCACCACAAAGACTCTTGGTGATTTTGGCTCAGTAATGGGTGCCATACCTCAACTACCAGCGCTCCCAAAGCCTCCCCTTCTTCCCTCCCAAAGCGAGCTGGAGCTGGAAGCAGCTCTACAGTATGTCCTCCTCCGGTGTGATCAGGCCTGCAGCACTTGTCATCTCCCTGGTGGCAGCTTAGATTCTCCAATTTTTAGGTTAATTAATCAAAAATGATTTCTTTTCTCATTAGCCATGCAGTTGGTTTGCAATCTGCAAAATCGATGTTTTACAGATGTTTCCCTGGGTTTTGTTTTTCGAGACGGCGCTGATTTTTATTGGGTATAGATTTAAGAGGGTGCTGAGGGATTGTGAGTTAACTCAGCCACACACAATCACACACATGCAGCCACAGACACACTGAATGCATATTATAGATAGTCACGTGCTCAAATAAACACCAACATAAATACAGTACATACACAACAGACTCAAACTTGGCTCCTTCTAACTTACTTGCAGTACCTGGAATCTTAGTGAGAATGCTGTGTTTAACACAATCTGTTCATCTAACTGATACGGACAGCAGTTCTGCTCTCTTTCTCCATTTTGGTTTGCCTATATCGAGTCGATCGTTGCCAAACCCAGGGGGTTGAGCCACACACACACTCTCTCTGGGTAGCACTCTTTAATCACGTAACAGCTTCTGGTTCTAGTTCCTGTTGGTTGTAAACAAATGTAATGTTGCATTTCCTGCAGTCTAGACATAACAACAAACCTGGCAGAACCAGAGAGGGGAGCGATTGTGGTTGCTAAGGAGTGGCTGGCACAAGTCGGCAACAAACCAGGGTCTGAGGTATAAAGGAAGGAACATGAGGTGTTGGGCATCTTCTTTAGTGTTATTTTGAGCTTTGCATCACTGAGGAGGGTCACAAATCATAGGTAAAAGTTAGGTAAGTGTGTTAATTTGTTGGAAATAATTAGTCCTGGGTGTTAAAGATGCATTTGTGCCAAAGTGTTTACAAACTGTTGACACATTTTTTGTATTTTTTCCCATTTCATCTGTCTTCTCTGTTGATGAAGTCCCTCATGTAAAGTTTTTGGACCCTGAAATGTGCCCTCAATGCCATCTGCTGCACAGTTGTTCCGCTGTGTGCAGTAAAGTTGTATGTGTGTGTGTCTGTGTTTGCCATTTGTATTTGTGTACACCAGTCCCCACCTACCGTTCCACTCAACTACACAGGAAAAAGAAGATGAAGCAGAGGAGCAAAGGAGCCCAAACAGAAATTATTATTGATTTAATCACATAATCAGCCGCAAACACTTCAGGCAAAGATAGCAAATCCATAATAGCCTCCCCACATAACCACCCTTACAAGTTTACCATCAAAGCCCTCCACGCACACACTGCAAACACAGGAACCAGGGGTCACCTTCAGTCGCCGACAAAATATTGACGTTCCTAATGCTTCTATATGTTTTTGAGTTAAGCGTTATCAATCACCGATAAGGGCCTGATGTCTCTAAAACATAACTCCTATGGCAGAGGGATTACAGCATCGCTTTTCTTGTCATAATCTAAGCATATCTTTTCAGACAAAGGGAGAGGATGGTAAAATCAATGTTGTCAGAGGCAGACATTTCCCACTGTGGCTGCTCCAGTCTGTCTTTAGATGAGATACAGGAACACTGTTCTAACCTTTGAGACGTCAAGATTTGTCTTTAAAAAGTGCCCCTGTTCCTCTTTCAAGGAAAATGATTTTAATTAATAATGTTTTTTTTTTTTAAAGTGCTCTCTTTATTCTCTTAAAACTTACCACAGCTCTAACCTTTAAAACAATTTTGCCTTCATGATTACAGACATTGTACTCCAACAATGAAGGATGTAATTATTTCAATCCCAATAATAAATTGGGTCTTGTTGAATGAATGAACTAAAGTCAAAAACAAAAGCACAAAAATAAAAGTCTTTTTTCTTTTGCTAAATTGTGCATTACACAAAAACTTAAAATACAAAAATGTGTTGTTTGAATCAATAAGGACACACAATGAATGACAATTTGACATCAATAGGCTGAGCTCGATTTTTGTGAGATAAAGATAAAACACTTAAAAATCAGCACTCTTTTTCACTTTTGTTTCAAAAAAGTAATTTAAAGCACCTGAAGGGTGTGAGTTTTCTTACCTTGAGAGCAGCTGCAAGGCCTATGTACCTAAAATATGGGACTGGGGGTAGGGAACTGACTTTGAATGGATTGTGTCAATGCTTGTGTGAACAGACAATCTATGTACAAATAATGTACAGTGTCCATGGCTTTTTAGCAGGATTTCATTCATACATTTTGCTTTTGTTTTTTTACCAGAGTATTTTTTTTACAATAGGGCTGCTAGTATACTGTGTTAATGTTTCTTACTGACATTAAAACTCCCCTCTCAAAGCCAGACTGATTCAATTACTTTTAAGTTTCAAGATTCAAAAAATAAATAAAACCCAATTTTTTAACAATAGCCCTTCAATGTATTTACATTCTTTAATTAGCTTTCTAGACATTAATTTTAGTTGTTAGTGTAGAGTGCACCATAACCACGCTAAAACAAAAATGCCAACCTATGCACCAGGGAGTCACAGGAAATGATGCGGCATGTAATCCAGTGTTGTTTGTAATTTTATCTAACTGATATCAGTCTCACTGTTTACTGTTAATTTATGGTTAGCGTCTCTTTAAGAAAGACCCACTCCTGTTGAGTAGTGAAACTAACACTACATTTTCAATTGTTTAAGGAGAAGAAGAGGACAGTTAGATTAAAAGTAATATTTACAAAAAGTATTATGTGGCTGTAGTTAAGAAGGGGCCTACAACATATCAGGAGTAAACAAAACTAACTGGCGGATATTTAATAAAAGCCTAATTAAGATATTCCTTTAATATCGACCTCAAATATTTGCCTAACTCTACTATTCAGCACACGAGGAAAGATGATTTTTCTACTTTTGCCCAGCTGTAGAACGATGAATTGGATTCAGATTCGAACACTCTCATAACATCCATCTCTCCAGCGATCTATCCATTCAGTTGCCTATCCTTGTCCATCTAGCCCAGGGCTATGGAAGCCTAATTGTTTACCAAAGGGTTGCGGCTCATTTGCTCCCTGGAGAAATTGGGCCTAATTACCAACACTCAAATCTGTCTGAAAACACCGGAGGAGCGCTGTCGAGGCGCGCGAGGCGGGGTTAATTCGCTGAATCTGTGACTCTTTCAAAAAATAATGGAGAATCATTTACACCTCCATTAACGAGCCAAATGTATTCTGGGAATAATCATAATGGATTGCTTATCATTTCACTTTGCAATATTATCTCCTCTAATGAAACTGTTCACACAACTGCCAAGAGGGCCTTAATTGGTCGTGTGAAATCACAGAGCACCCGGCAGCTTGCCGCGACGTGTGTGAAGTTCTAATTTGCATGGGTGGGGTGGGGGGGGGATTTG
>NW_023339807.1:6607826-6624675 GCF_004916995.1 Morone saxatilis
GGGGGTGGGCGTGAGGGGATGGCATCACTTAGGAACACACATGCACACATGCTAAGGTGTATAGAAATGTAGTGGGATGGTTCGAGGAAATGCTAAATAAATACTGTATTGTCTTGGCAAAAATATACAAATCCTGCAACAGTCCTGGAGGGTCAAGTGAATAATTTATTGAATTGTTTTACTTTTTGGATAAAAAAACTCCAGACTATAGCTATTTAGCTATTTCAACTCATTTTTAAACATGAAGTTTGAAACTGAATGTATGCTGTCCCTCTCTTTGGCATAAGATCCATGCCAGTGGTGGATGTGATTATCCAAGTGACATGGCCTCCAGACTGATCCCAGCTTTGTGCCGCCACCGTGAAGCCAAGACATGAAGAACACCCATCCAATATTCCAGTTTTTGCATTGTAGCCTCTCATAGCAGACTGTATATCCACCCAGCTGGTCATCGCTGGCACTCCCGCCCCCTGGAGGGAGGCTAAACAGTGCTAATAACAGTTAAAATATACCATCCTTCCCCAGTGTGTGGACCACCTAAAGAGGCCATGGTTGACTGGAGGGAGGAGAGCACTGGCGCTGCTCCGTGCCCCGGTTCCCCAGGCTTAGGAAGGCTTAGGTGCGGATGTCATTTGCTCTTTCTCCCTGGTCAGAGTGGCTAGCTGCTAATTGTGGCCCCTGGTCTGTGAGTTGAGCTTGTGTAGCTGAGGAGAAAAGGCTTGCCCAAATTGAAATCTGAGTAGCGTGTCTGAGAGTCGGGGTGACTTCCACTCCATCATGGATGCAGTTTTAAGACACAGTCATAATTCCTTCTGGGCTAATTTCATCATCCAAAGAAACATTATTTTGCCTGTTCATTGTACCAAAATCTATCATCCTTTCCTCTTATTTTATTCCATTTTGCTGTTCATTGGATCATCCATGTAGGTAGCCAAGACCACTATTGGCAAGTCCAAGTTTGAGAGTGAAACTAAAAGTCAGGGCCAAGACCACAGAGTGTAATTCAAAGTCAAATCTGCTCTCTATTTTAGTCTTCAGCATGAGTCCAACCCCTAACCCTGCCCCTAACTCAGTGGCTCTAACCAAACTCTAACCTTGACCATAAAACTTTGAGGTCATTAAAGAATAATTTGTAATTCTGACATGAACCCAACTGTACCGGACAGACATTTAGCTAGCTCCAGAAGCTGAGACAAAGGCAACTGTGAGTCCATGAGCAAAGCAAGTCTAAGGGGTCAAAAAGAAAAGTGGTCCAGATATTAGCCTTAAGTACCACAGCTCTGCCTCTTAGTATACTCCTCTCCCACTATCAATCCCATCATTTCCACTTGTCTCTCTTCCTGTTCCTCAGTGCAAAGCTAACTGTCAGTTCCTCTCCAGCTTATTAAAGGAGTCAAACGCCTGCGCTGCCATAACCACGTGCTGATATGATTTATTCTCTCCCCCGAGGACCCTTCTAATGAACAGAGATGTATGCTCAGCAGCCCTGTACATGTAACCTCCGTGTGCTCAGAGGACGGGCGCGCTGTAATATGATAAGTGCCTTGTCGATAGGCTGTATGATATGCTAATCATACTAAAACACGGTGCCTCAGGCTCTCCCCTTGTTTATTTATGAAGGCTTGACCTGAGGGAGAGCAATAATCGGCTTTTCTCTGAACTCTCTAACCCTGGGAGCCAAGGGAACCGCCAATCACACACATCTGAGTCCTATAATTCCCCCACCTCTCTCCCTCTGTTCCCCCTCAACCCGAGCTGAAATGGCAGATTTATGCAAACAGCACTGTGTGTGCATTTTCCTGCCCACATTTGTCCGGGGCACATGTCAAGCGCTCAAATCATTAAACTAATTATTAATTGGGACTGACGTAAACAAGTTGTCAGCAGCCTGCCGACTAGACTGTGTTCTCAGCTCAGCAAATATAACACATTGACCCGATGTGGTGCACATACTACAAACCTATTATTTGGACATCTGCAACTTTCTCCAACGCAAATCCAATGCAGGAAAGCAGTATGCTTTTTGTGTAAAAAGTTGCACTTGGAGCACGTAGATGTTGCCAAATACATTGGCTCTTTATAGCTCACCAGCTATAGGTCCCCCTCCATGCAAAAATATGTTTTCCTTCTTGTTCCTATGTTTGAGCTTCACTGTGCAGAAAGATGTATGTGCAGAGTTTGACACTAGAAGGATGTTTTCACATTCATCTGTTGAAAGTGCAAAGTTTCTCTGGGCTCACTGAAAATCTGATTTTAAGGGGCAGGGCGTATGACCATGATTTGTGACATCATAAATACAGTAGTTTGGAAGTCAAACATGGTCCAGTATGCAACTTATACACTCATAGCCACCAGTGCACATCCACTGAGAATGGACTTCATAATGAAGTAGGAGACTTCTTGTGTCCAACAGGAAAACTTTAGAAATGAACAAAATTAGCATATTTATAGATTCAGTTTTTTAAAGAGATCTTTAAGGAACACAGATTGAATTACACATTAGAATGACATTGCTTGTAAACGTTTAGGAATAAACTATTAACTTCAAAACATAATTTTAATAAACTTTTCATTGCCAAAAAAATTTCATTTTCAAAACATAGACATATCATTCTGTGTTACACATAGACTACTGTCTCTGGCTTGCTCCAATTCTGATAAAATGGCCTTATAGATCCCTTTAATGCTAATTCTCATCAGTCGACACATTTTCAGAGTTACATCAAAACACTGCAGTATAGAAAGCACTACCCTACACTCAGCCTGACACACTGGCACTGCGCCATCATGCTTCTGTAACAGTAAAATAACATGAATCAACATAACATGAATCACTGTGACTCTGTTCATTTATGGCATCAGTGGCACAGAATGAGACCAAAAAGTAAAGTAAACAGTACCAGCAACCTGCATACCCTGAACAAGACACACTCTTACAAACTTAAGATCAAAGGCAGGTCAGTCTCTTAGCTTCACTGTTTCTTGCCTTTGACTTTGACTGTTTGTGTCTATAGATTGGCTTGTCATGAGTACAGCTCTCCAGCCACTGCAAACATAAGGCTGTGCAAATATTTTGAAGGAGAAGAGAGGCTGGTTTGAATGGCTGACTGAATGGTTTGTGGATGTATAGTGTAGAATGTATATCACTCAGTATGGTGACACTATGAATATAAATATAAATTAAATATACATTTATTCATTTTATTTTATTTATTTATTATTTATTTTTATTTACAATTTTTGTAGCTATAACCTCAAAAGACATTTAATCACAATTTTGCTAAATTTCATCCTACATTAAACTTTATTTTTTCATAGTAGTACCCAATGTATTTCTTCATACTGTCTGAGTCTCAAAGTATTAAAAAAAAAGTGCAAATGTGTCTTGGGGTGGGGCGCAAATCAGAGCTTGGGCCTTGCATCTGTGAGCTAGGAAACAAAGGTTTGTTTGTGTGCCTCAATCACTCTTGCTCATGAAAGCAGACACTTACTTGAAAAAAAAACTCCTTCTCTTTTTTTTTTTTCAGGGAAACACTCTAAACCAACATCCTGGGTATAAATTTGCAAAATGCAATACAGGCCTGATTGTGTGTTGAGTGGATGTGGGGTGCATACGAATAGACCCTGTACCCCTTCCTCTCTCCTCCTCCAAATAGTACTACTCATTCCCTCCACCTCCCCCGTCCCTTCTCTTTTCTCATGCAGCCAAGTAAGTAATGTAAAACAAAAAAATAAAAGCCTCTGTTTTATTGTTTTTGCTGGTCCAGTAGTGAGCTCTTGTCCCATTTTAACTTGACAGTGTAAACCAAGTGCAGCTGATCTGCTGGAGAATATTATTTTGGAGAATGTTGAAAAGATTTTTATTCATTTACATGTTTACAAGTGCTTTCTTATCAAAACCATAATATTGAATTGATTCTGATGTGACTACATGCACCAGTTCTGAAAACCACATAAATGCTGTAAAAATAAAAGTCTTTATAGCTGCTACCTGGAATATAATTTATATCCAGACTAAAACATAGTATAATATCAGTTTATAAGTTAAGTGTTTAAATCCAATCTCAGACCCTTTAGGGATCTCGTATCATAAAGATATTGCACTTGTCTTACTCAAAACTCCAAACATAACGGCCTTCTCAATGTAGCGTCTTTGGCATTTTTAAGACAGGAGCATAAAGTTACATGTGCAGTGCAGTCTACAGTATCAGAGCAAAAGCTGAGGTAGTGAGAGTTTGAATGGGAGGGCTGGGAACAAGTGAAGCCTTGGCACTGACACCAGGTCAGGCCGAAGCCCCCTCACAGCCCAGCCCTCAGCACCAGGTGTTCCCTGAATTCAAATGATAGTCTTATTCATAGACTGCCCCAACTGCAGTATTAAAACTCAGAATTTGCAACTGAATGCTGATATAATCCTGGAAATATATGTCTCCATTAAAAAGTAGCCCATTTAAAGGAACAAGGCGGTCTTTGTCTGGGGCTTTATGTATATTTATCAAGGCGCTAAAAGGGAACCAGGGGTGGGGGTTAAGGAGAAGGGGGCGGGGGTAGCGGGGCAGACTTTCCAACTGTTTACATGTTAATTTCAAACTTAACAGCCCTTGTCCTGGAACTATTTATACACCGAATGCAAATCAATTTTTTCTCCTTTTGTTGTCGTCTTTTTTGCCGACACTTGACTGTTGATGGAAAAATGCAAATTGATGTATGTACGGAAAGTTTTGTGACAAAATTATACAGCTGGATTTGAGTGACAGGTTGCATTTAGTTGATATGATGCTGCCTCTTTCACCAAGGGCAACTGAAGACCATCTTCTGGTTTGACTACAACAGGTGACCTCTATATAGCAGACTTTTCTGCATACTGGAGTTAAACGTTCCACAAATATTTCTCACAGGGAGAGATACGCTGGTTGTAGAAGCAATCTTATTGGTTTTTTACGAGTAAAACCTCAGTAGGAGGAGCTAAAGCACCACTTTTTTTCGTCCAGTTATTAGAGTAAACTAAATGTTCTTCAACAAACATCTGAGGAGCCCCAACCAAGTGCACATTGGATGTTTACCATTGCTAACTTGACCCTAAGTTGCAGATAGCCATGAAAGAAGAATTTTAAAATACTGCGATATTGGACGTAAAAAATAATTGAATTTGTAGATTGTGATGTCTGGGTATAGGGTTGGACAACATGTTCACGGACAATGGAGATAGCAGTGACAGCAATATCAATGATAACATTTAAACTAAACACAACAATAATGCTACTTACCAGTACTAAAAAGGCAGTCAATGCATTTGACTGCCTTTTTAGTACCTTGGGGAAACAGGCTGCATCATATCAACTAAATGCAACCTGTCACTCAAATCCAGCTGTATAATTTTGTCACAAAACTTTCCGCATTTTTTTTTTCAGCAATTTGCATTTTTCCATCAACACTCAAATGTCTGCAAAAAAGACGACTACAAAAGGAAAAAAAAATTATTTGCATTCGGTGTATAAATAGTTCCAGGACAAGGGCTGTTAAATTTGAAATTAACATGTAATGCAAGTGCAGTGAGCTGTGATAATTTTAAGTTTTAAATTTGAACTGCACCGTGGTAAGTTTAATTCATTTTAAATAATCTATAATCCTCCAAGAAAATAAAGATATACATACTGTCACATTTGTAAAAATAATTGCTTTATTAAGATAGCCATCTGTTGCGTTGTTGATAGTCCTTTGTAAGTTTCATTAAATACATTTACTGTTGTATCAAATGTAAGCCATCTTCAAAGTGAAACTGACAGAGAAGGACAGAGGGAGAGAGGGAGAGAGAGAAGCTGATATGTAATATGGTCAGCTAAAATGACATGGCAACTGGTCAAGAGTCCACAGAGAAGGAATGTGTCTAATGAAATGTAACAATACCACCCCTCCCCTGCACACCCCTCCCACCCGCCTCTCCCTCTCTCTCTGAGTGAATGAGCGAGTATGTTTTATGGTTGGAGTGCCGCAGCTCGACTGCAGCTTCGTTTACACAAGTTTTGGATGTTTGCTTCCTTATGTTTAGGTTCTGCTGATTGTTTTTTAGAAGCATTTGATTTAAATCAAAAATGTCATTACTTTAGCACTATCCTTCAAAGGCTTTTTATGCCAGTGTCAATACGTGTTAAAACATAGTTTCAGCAGGAGTGCATATTTTTGGCCTTCCTTTTTTTTGGAGACGCAGGAAAAGACAAGGTCTCGTGGAGTGAATAGAACATCAATTAATTATACAATCATTGTCAAAGTCACAAACCTTGTGATGTGAGTTAAATGTAAACGGTAAAGCTTTCATTGAGAGCAGTTTGAGTGTTTTGTTATTCTAAAATGAGAGGTAACATTTTAGAATACACTACACAACATTGTGAGTAGTTACTGAGAGGGAGGGACCAATCAGGAATTACATGATTATTAATAACTTCCTGAATATGTTTTATATCTGAGAAGAAAAGGAGGAACTAATTACTCCGTACACTTTATTTGAGGGTGCACAAAAAGTGCACAAAACACCTGATTGAGTAATGAGTAATTAACGAGTTGTTAGTAGTTTTGTGTCGCTCAGTGGCTGATTCATACTTAAAAAGGGACTAAAAAAAGACAGTGGTCAGTGTGTCCGTTCACAGATATTTATATATGATATATAGTATCTCACAATCTGATAGTAACTCACCATTATCTACTCTTCAGAGACGACTTATCGACAGTGCATTAATTATTAGGTTGTTTCTGATTCATTCCTCACTCATTCATCACTAACTACTGTATACTGGATTGTGGTAGAAGTACTCAGATCTTGCAAGTAAAAGTATCAATACTACAGTGTACAAACACTATTAATATGAGCATTCAAATAATCATAAATAATCAATCAAATAATCAAGTACAATAAGTAAAGTTACTTAAATAGAATGGCCCATTTTATAATATATAATACATTAATGGATTATAATTATTGATGCATTAGTTTGTTCATCAGTCCATTGTTGCATCTGGTAAACATGGGGCTAATTTTACTTGACATACTTTATCTGCTGGGTGGCTTGGGGATCTCCCCTGGGAATATCTATAATATTTACATCCCAATTTATTTGTTAATTACATTTTAATTACTAGTATACTAGTAACTAAAGTTGTGGATGAAAAAAAAGTACAATATTTCCCTCTGACATGTAGTGGAGGAAACACTCAAGTACAAGTACCTCAAAATTGAACTTAAGTACAGTACTTAGGTAAATATACTCTGTTCCTTTCCACTTTTGCTGTATTGTAAAATGTTAAAAATAAAAACATTCATTAAAGGCATCCAACCAGTCCACTGAAAAAGTTTTACTGCTCAATAGTGTATTTGGGGGAAATCTGATTTTTCAGGTTAGTTAGCACATGAATGCCTGAAATAATAAACATGCGCATATCTGATTAAAATGCACAGTAGATTGGTGACTGGTTTTGTTGGTCTCTCCACACAAACCATGCATAAATCAGTCATCACTGCTGCCTCTTTCTTTCTGTGTGATTATGATGCTAATATCATCACTCTAAACAAAGAAACAATCGCAGTGACAGAAATGAAAGACATAACGCTCTCGTTTACAAAAGCGGGAAAGCACAGAGGTATTATGCGGGCTACAAGACTGTGGGGCAGAGGGTGATGCCTACAGAGAGGTGGCATCGGCCTGCTAACGTGATCACCTGAATTATGCACAATCCATTGTGTTCAAATATCATAAATTGATGCGTGAACATCCCACCCCCCCCTCCAACATGGGCCGAAATTATTATTTATGTGGCTGCAGAGCTGCAGAGAGACAATTAGTCATATTCGTATGCTGAAATTAATTGAGAGAGATGCGGGAGATAAAGAGGGAGAACAAAGACAGCTTTTTGTCACTTCTTTCCATCTGACAGGGATAATTAGATATATGAAATTGAAATTCCTCACCGGGGGTCCTGTTGACAACACTATTTTCTGTTTCGTTCCTCTCCCCTTTTTCTTTTGTGTTCCTGTTTATGCTAATTTGGACCCAGTGTTTTTCCCTGACCGCTAAAAGCAGCATCCTCCCCATCCGTCTGATTCCATTCACTGCACAGCAAAGAGCAGCCCATCAGCCTATTCAAGCCTCCCTTACCTGTGACACAAGGATTTAATGAAGGAGTCCAATATTTCTAATTAAAATCTATTTTATATCCACATGTTTATGCCCTTCTGTACAGAGCCCTCAAGTGTTCAATATTAAATACATAAATATATAAAGTTATAATCAAATAAATAATCACATGGATAAATAAAGTGAAATATATAAATTAACCATTAAATTGTCAAAATTATTAAACCCAACCCATTTTTTTATTATATAAATTTGATTTAGAAATGCCATAAATCAAAAGTCTGTTTAAACGCAATATGGTGGTTAACATAGTGAAATGGTTGCAGTTTCGTTAGGTCGAGGCACCAAAACTACTTGGTTAGGTTTAGGAAAAGGTCATCATGTTTTGGGTTAAAATAACTTTGTTACGTTACGTAAATCATGTGAAGTAGGCCTAAGCGATCACACCACATAAAATCACATAACGTGTAACATAACTAAAATATTATCAATATTTAATCATTTACTTTTAGTTTCACATGGGACCAAGCCCCGATCTCCTAGGAGAAAGTCTAGCTAACTAGCTAGCCTCTGTTGGGTGAAAAACCAGAGAAAGATTGCAGGGGGGTTTTTTGCACTTAATTGTCTGTTTTTCTCTAAGAAACATCTTTAAAATCACAACACTGCTCTGGAAACTCCAAATGAATCATCTAACTGTTGCTGTTTTGATGCCGAGTAATAATTCAAGCTTGCAAACTACCCCTAAGCTATTCAGTTTCCAAGGTAGGTAGCATTTAACCACAAAGAGAAAACATGTTTAATTTGAATTAATCTTTAATTCACATGATTATTTAATAATGTCTTTTGTATTTACTTAGTGCTGAACACTTTGTGCTTCCATACTTCTGTGACTGCTTCGTGTCATGTGAACCACCCTCGCAGCATCAGAGAGGAACATCTGATAAAAGAACATTGTGGTTTGAGCGGAATTATGGGTTATGTCACCTTTCACCACAAAACTAGAAGGGGCCTCTCATAGTTAGTTTTCCTCTTACATGAGAAACAACCGCTGTCATGTTTCTCACAACTGAGAAAGACAAAGTGGCACATTGCCTGACATCAGCAGAGCCATAGAAACATATTCAGCTCATATCATGTCTACACACTCATGTTCCTGAGACTGTGGCGAGAACTAACATTTCATAAATGTTTTAAAGTGGGTATTATACTACACTTACGCTTTTACTAATGAGTATGTCTGTAATGAAAGAGAAGATGGTACTTATGTCTTTCATTACTGATTTCTATTTTATTTTTCAAACCCCCCCCCAAAAAAAAATTAAATGCTATTTTCTGAAAATCATTTAATGAGCAGAGACGATTATATTGTCATATCTGTAATAACTTTGCCTTGCTTTTGTAGTGTTAATTATGTATTTTTGGGATATGAAATTAAAACTAAAAAGCCGGGTACAGACAAATGACTGTTTTGAGTCATCTGCAGTTGTGCTTTTCTATTCAAACTAATTGGCTTTGATTTTCAAAATGACAGAAATTAAAGATTTTTTCCCTCATTGACTGGCAGCTTTTTGTCTCTCTGTTATACCCCATATCCACGTCTCTAACAATCTTGGGTCAAGGTATTGGCCTGACATTAGTGACTGTCCAAGACCAGGGGAAACAAAAACAAGAGAAAAAGGGGGAAAAAGTGAAGATGGAGCATGGTTGCTAGGAGGGGAAGGAAGGCAGGATGGAGATATGAATTGAACTGGAAAGAGCCTTGTGTCTAATGCTTGCCACATTTGCTCTTGAATGAAGGTCTAATTACCCATCGGTATTTGGTGCCAGCGTTCCCAGGTCCCAGCAGCCCCTGGGCCCGTGCAGGCACTGAGCGTCCAGAGCCAGCTGCCTCCCAAACACTTGCAGGTATACAGGCCGGGCTAATAGTCCTACCACAAGGGAGCCAGATGAAAGAGCAGGAAACTGCTGCCAGAAGCCCTGAAAGGATTTATGTAAAGACAGGAGAGAGATGTAGGGATGCAGCAGTGGCTAAACCCACCTAAACCTAACTTACCTACCTGTTTATGTGCTGAATAGTGAACCACATTTAATCCCAGAGATAAATCTTTATGACCTGAATCCTGCGTATAAATTACAGATAATAGTATCAAGATGATGGAAGGTCTCTTAGGGTACATATGTGTGAATGCTTTGAGGAGGCACATATTTATCTATTTAAATCTCTTATTTAAGAAAATATATTTTAATTTTTTCCACTTCACGGGTGGCTGAGGAAAAACTCACCTCAGTGGGTGCAGCTAAAAATGGCAATTCACTGAGAAAAAATAACAACAAAACAATTCAGGTCACATTATGTGTATAAGTCCTCGTATGATTCTTAAAATTTTGTTTGAAAGGGATACTCCAGCAATTCATATTCCATTTCCATAAAATTGGGGGACTTGGGGAAAAATCAAAAAAGTTTAGGGTGAGTATGTGTCAACCTGCAGAAACAGTCACATTCCCCACAATGCAACTCAGTGGTGTATTTCTATGCTCCCTCTTCTTTCAAACCTCTCATCTCCAGTTTGAAACAAAATCTTTTTCAAGCCTGTAACCCTTATAACATCATCAGTTATTTTTTCAAACTTTGGAAAGCCCCTTCCAGAGCCTCAGAAGACATTTTATAACCGTTTTTACAGGCTGAGCTGCTCATGATGAATAAACTATACGTCAGGTGTAAAATCAGTGGCTTGCCCCTTTAAATGTATGCATGTGCAAGCATTGTGATCTGCTCCGTCAGAAAATATAAATTCAGCACACGTGTTTGCATGCGTTGGTGTGCATAGTTTTGTGAGGGCTCACCTCACTGTTATTTATAAATATAAACACACTGGCCATCTCTCCTGCTGCCGGGTCAGCAGTGTAATGTCTTAGTAGAGAGAAAGTGAGTAATCGTCTATCTGTGTGGGATGTGATTTCCATGAACAAGGCGGGCAGGGTGGGACGGGAACATTGCCAGTGGTGACGACTCCAGACCCATCCTGAGGAACAGGAATTCCCACAAGCTGAATAAACATGCAGTTTGGTGGGGGAACGGGTTGCTTGATAGTCTCTCTCTCATCTTTGAACATGGTCACTGTCAGGATTTAGTCATATCAGAACTATCCTTCACAGTAGGTGCATGTGATACACCTTACATCCACGTGACTGAATGTTGCAGGCATGATGTAGCTGCAGTTTTGCTAATAGGTGATAGCTCTTGGGTTGCAAGAGAACTACAATATAAAGGGGATTTGAGGATAGAAGAGTCAGTGAGGAGGTACAATGGGTGGTGCCAGACATTTTACGGCCTCAAGTATTACTTCAGCTTGTTTTCTTAGACGGCATGTGTCACTATTTGGTGGCTCAGGAAGGACAGGAATAATACAGCAGTGGCTAAGGGAGGACAATGTGTGACTGCGGCCGTCCAGAGCATGCAAAACTGTGTTTATCTTAATGGATTCAGACAGTAGCATTGATGGATATAGGGCTAACCTGTATAACCACACACTTGAATTTTGTTTCCTTTAGGGATTTTTGTGTGTTTTTGTTTCTCTCCAGGGTGTAAGTTTTTGTATCTGGCACAAATGACTCTAACTATATATTTCTTTCAGCATCAGAATATCTACTGTGTGTACTTTTGTGGCTGTCTCTCAGCGAGCATACACCAAACGTCACATTTCTGTTTTCACATGCAATTACTGTGAATCAACTCACAGCAACAACTGCATGGTTCAAGTTATAAAACAAGAGAGAAAGAAAAACGTTATGCTAGTGGGGCACCTCACTAAAACGCTCCAGTGATAGAAAATGAAAAGCTGTAATTCCTCCTGTGAAGTGAAGTCTGACTTGTCGGAGTAAAGCACTTCCTATCCTTTTGTTCAGATCTCAAAGGGAATTATAGGGGAGAGAGTTAGATATGGCTGTTAATAAGACAGCCAAATCCTGACCAGATGAATGTCTAAGTGTTTTAGACCATGACAGTTGTATTAAACTAATAAAACCAGATTAATTTAACCTGGATATTCATATTTTGGACCCACAAAGATGTAATTTTTATTTATTTTTTTACATTACATCTTAGAGGTATAAGACTTTATTTAATTAGCAACTGGATGTTTGGTTCAACTGGGAAACAAATTTCAAATAAAATTAAATAGTGAACCAAGTAGTTTGACTTTTTCTGCTCACAAAATAGCACAAACCTACATCATACTTGATAAAAAGAGTTAGTCTCATCCCATCAGGATGCACCACTCCGCACTCACCACCCATGTTTATTCCCAAGTCATCAGTTGATGAAGGAAGCACTTTTTGTTTTGCAGAATTGATGCCATCAGCTCTCATATTGATAAGCAAAGAGGAACCAGAGGGGCTGGGTGAGGTAGAGGATGGGTTGAGGAGCGGGGGGGTGCATGGAGATCAATGGGCTAATAAAACAAATCAATGGAATGAAACCACAGAAAAAAGTGAAGTCATTAATTTGCAGAGACAGGATGATCCCACCAACCACATGCATTGATTAGAAATGAGGTCTGTGGAGAACCTTCAGGGGGTATCATATTAGTGGAGGGAAACAATGGCTGGGGTGGGGGGAGGTCGCTTCTCCTCCGAGGGTTTGCTGCTGTACTGATGCAGGAGAATAGGTTAACCGGCGGATCAATGGCTTCTCCAGCATAACTCCAAGAAGACAGCGGTTCTGTGTTTGCTCTCCAATGCACTGTCAACACAATATCTGCAGGTGTGATGTTTTCTCTCTGCTTATGAGCGCAGTCCCATTGATTTGTCCCCCCTTTTTTTTCAAACCAAGTGTACTCAAGCATGATTATGATATTGAATACATCATAGAGTACAAAGAGGTCTGCAAATAAGGTCAGAGGTGAGGGCTAATGTTCCATTTTTATCAATATAATTATTGTTAATCATGATTTTTAATCAATAGTATTGGGCTTAGTTATATACACTGAGGCCTATTACAAAGTACTTTGAGGGTGGTGGTGGCAGCTTAATGCGCAGATTGGAAAATGACTGCTTTAAATATGGGAGGTGGAAAAACACCCACAAGCAAAGACTTCATGCAAGACCTCACCTCACAGAGGTGCTCACCTCACCTCTCCGTGCTAAACAGAACTAATGTATAGTACAATATGCTAACATGAACTTTTTACATTTTTGATCCCAAAAGCTACAAAAAATGCAAAGTTCTCCATCGGTCAGGGTACATCCGATCTGCAGACACAGCATAGCTTTTCGGCTGCCATTATGGGAGGAGGCGGGGGTGTGGGACAAGAAAAGCAGGTGATGTGAGATTGACGACTTAAATACTTCATCAATCAATGCTGCAGCCAATGTGTTGTTTGGTGATTGGTGGAGAATTCAGGCAATCCATCTTTCCTACCGCCAAATGGCATTCAAGATTCTCCTCAGGTTCTCCATGTAATGCCTTTATTTCTTTATTTCCAGGGTTAACCTATGCTGCAGATATTTGTGAGGGGGGTCCACTCTAACCCTTCACCTGTTATTAGAGTCTGTTAGACATGTATGCTATAGGAACTGCACTACACACACATAAGTAGACACAGTCAATTCACTATCACTCCTCCCACACAAAATAAATCATAGCACAGAAATGTGAAGGCATTAGTATAATTACTGTAATTATGTAATAATGAGATTATAACCAAGAAGACTGGCAGTCATTGTCAGCCATTGCTGCCACAGCCATTTTACTGTATGTGTTGCCTTATTGGTTTTGGCAGGAAATCTGCTGCATTGCTTTATAATGAGACCCAAAAATTAAAGCCCAAAAAGCTGCATAGTCTGTTTGAGTGTCACTATAGAGAAACCTCATTGAGCCAAATAAAGAGTTAATAAACCCTTGTTTTCAAGGTGGGTGTTAGTTTGTGTCCTTGCAGTGCAAAATTGGAGCTACATTTGGTCATGGTGGATGAGTGATAGGCAGATGGGTACAAAATATCTCCAAAAACATTTATCTCCTTGTGTAGAGCCAATCAGGGAGGTTCTGTCACTGCTCTCCACCATAAGTCTGCCATTATTCTTTATTTCTTTTTTAAATCCTTCAAAAGACCAACAATGTGTTAGTCCATCTCTCAGTACTTGTGGCACTCGGCCCCAAGCCTGCTGCTTCCTACTGATGATGGAAATCTTTTGATGGGGGTTTATTTTTGCTAAATGATTTCCTAAGTTAAGCACTGTAGATTCAAGCAAATGTTACCAAACAGTAGCAAAAAGTGAATTTTTGGATGACTATTTTCAGCCACGCATTAATACGCATTTGCTGGCATTTAAAGTGGCCTTGGCAACACAGGCAATGCCTATTAGTAGGATCAGTTCATAGTTAGTTTTGGTCATGGTGTTTGCATGCAATTAGAAGTATGTTTGTTTTTCTTTGTTTGTTAAGATTTTGGGAAGTTGGTGGTGTTCAGTCATTATTATTATATTACAATATATGCACTAAATATCACCTATCTCAGTGGCCATCAAAGTCCTTTATTTGTCAAATTATATTAAGCAGGAATATGCATTATTTTTACCCCACATTAAGGTGCATCATGCAGCGTCACCTCAAACATTACAATTTCTCTCCATCCTCACTCTTTTCCCCATCTCACTGTCTCCACCTTTGTGTGGTTATAGTAATGCTGAAGCCCCTGGGTTTTGCTTAATTAAAATACATCCTTTTTGTGTTCCCCTTGGAGTCCAGTGATAGAATAACCATGCAATGGTTAGCTGTATTTAGCTCCTTGAGGAGTTAGCCAATGTTGTGTCAGGCAACCACTCACAGCTAAATCAACAAAATCCTGCAAAGAGGGAAGGAGAGAAAGAAAGAGAGACAGTGAGGTAGCAATATAGGAGAAAAAAAAAGGTTGGGGTGAGGGTGGGGATGTGGTAGGGGGATCCCACATCGTGTAAACCCTTAGCTTTTCACACTGAGCGGCGTTCTCATGCTAAGCTCCGAGCTTGAACTGAAATCCTCTCACTTATCCTCAAATCCAAGATGAAATACTGTCAGATGTACTGTGATCCAGGGAATTTGGTGAAAGACTGACAGGCAGGGCAGAGAGACGTATGAGTGACTGATACTGAGAGGCACGAGTGTGTGTGTGTGTGTGTGTGTGTGTGTGTAAGCGCTGGTGCATGTGGTGGAGGAGGAGCAGGCAGAGAGTGGAAGATACCGCGAGGGGAGGAGATTGAATACAATGATTTGTCAGAGGCAGAGTGAGTGACTCATGTCGGTTTGATGCCCGGTAACCAAGGACACAGAGCAGAATAAATAGCATAAACTGTACTGTATTGTCCTCCAAGAATTTTAAATTAAATGTATTTTAAAAGGAGATCAATAATTTCCTCCTTTTAAAAGCAGCAGAGTAGTGTTTTGGGAGCTGTCAATGTTCTGTTGTCAGATGCTTTATGTGGGGTATTGGGGGTGATATTTGGAGGGCGTGTACGTCCCTCATCTCTGAATAGCTCTAAGGCACAGGCAGGAAATGGAGTCCTGGCATTTTGTTTTGCATCAGTGCTCCTCTTTATTAGAGAGGAACAGAATCGGCATAGAATAATAATTGGAAAATTGTAAGCTTGCTTTCATTATAATTAGCGAGATCACAGGATGCAATAATCCAATTATTTTACTTAAAAGCAAGTTTCCTCATCCCTCTGCAATGTGTTGCAGGATGTGTAACCTCATCCCACATGGACGTAGCAGTGAAACGGCGAACTCCGTCTCTCCCTCACTTCATCCCCCTCGTACATGTAAACACCAGCATGCTTGAGTGTGCTCAGACAGCTGAACATACACTGACATATGAACACCATTTAGGGCCAGCAGACGCACACATAAACACACGTGGCACACACACCTCAACAACATACAAATAATTGAGTAAGATTTGCTGGTACATTAAGTTTAATGTGTTTGACATTCGGCGGGAGGAAATGGTAGGCATGAAGTGGAGTAGCCAGAGCCGCGTCTTTCTTCAATCAGGGCACTGCAGGGCTTCATTTTACAACCCCGACGCAAAAACCGAGGCCCGTCAAAGCTAATTAGCGCTGTTGCAAATGGATGCAGGTCATGGCTCTCAGTGGATTGGTCCACATGGGGGTCACCAAAGGTCAAACCTCCAGTATGAAATGATATAAACAATCATCTATAGACCACAAACCAATCAATCCCTTTTGACACTATCCACTTCCTGGTTGGCTGCTCTCAGAGGTCAGGGGTCAATGTTCAAAAAGACAACTGAGCCAGTGGGTTTGGGAGTGGAAGGCCCATCCTACTGATTATCTATTCATTTATGTTCTATCAATCAGTTTACCAGTAAAAAATTAAAGGTATTTGAATAAAATCTTTTATATGATGTGTCAAGAAGTATTTCTTTCTTTTCCCTGACTTCCTCTTCATTCATACTTAGTCTATTCATCGCTTGTTTGTTCACATAATTGCACAACAGAAATGCAACTGTTCATTCATGAATTTTACACCAAATAGCAATAAATAAGAAGAAAAATCAGATTATTTGTAAACATTTTCCTCGTGTGCACACATAAGCGTGTGTTTTCTTGCACACTGAATAAAATCACTTCAACATCAACATGAAGTTCTGCAATTAGCTGAGCAGAGAGAAAGGACAGAAAGACTCAGAGAAAGGGGAAGAGGAGGGGTGGGTGTGGGGGGGGGGAGA
>NW_023339807.1:6624775-6629366 GCF_004916995.1 Morone saxatilis
AAATGCCAACACATGTTTAAATTATCTGGAGAGTAATGGCGTTCTCCTTCAGCCCTTTCCCTCCCCATAAAGATCCCTTGTTGACTCAACTATGCGGACATTTTGAGTTATCAGCACAGGTTTGATCTGTTGTTTATTTTGCAGCCATGCCGATGGTATAATTCAAGACGTAGTACGTGTTAAAAGAGGTTAAAACTAAACAATTAATTCAAATAAAGTAAGGGAAGTCCAGTGGGGAACAATGAAATTTAATAATGCACTTTTAAAGCTTCTGTGTGAACTGAAATTAAAGAAAGTATATAAAAAAATTATGTAAATTTTATATATCTTTATTTATACAAAAATATAAACTGCTAATTATTTATTATGATTTTTTATCTATAAAATGTGGTGTTCTTAGTCACTAATATTGTCCTGCTATATTTCTATTCAGAACAATAAACATAATCTGTGCTTTAATCAATAAGATCCAATTAATTACTGCATTTTTAAACTTTTATATAATTTTAGTTTGGATCCAGACTCTGACCCCGAAGATGCTAAAACTGAAACTAAAAGTCACTTATAATTATTAGAATCCTGGCACCGAGTGCTCGTAAAACCACAGCACTTTTGCCTACAACCCAAGAGAACTAAAACAGGGAACTGTCGCTACTGCTTGAAGCATTTCTGTTGCAGTGCTGTCAGAAATTGCCATAGCTGAATATTTCTAAAGAAGGAATTGATATCATATAATGAAACAAGTTAAAAATGGATTAGATGCATTTCACAGGAAATGTACAGGACAGTGTGTGCCATGCACAACATATCGTATCACAACTAGTGAGAAACAGTAGCTGAGACTCAGTAGATGTTAGTGGCACCAGAACTGAAACAGTATTTTTGTTGTTTTCCAAATCTGACTAAAATTATTTAATTCTTCTGATCAAACATATATGTGATTTTTATGCTGTATGTGGAGACCTTGTCAGTCCAGCTTTGTCTTATTTTAAAATCAATCACCCTCTGTTTAGAAAATTCTACCACCTACTGAACACTAGTTTAGACAATGTCGATCTCCACAAAGCACAGAAGTTGTTAGGTTCTCTCCCAATTTCCCACCCATTCTCTTTCTCCCACTTCTGTGTGTCTGCAGCCGTCAAATGCTTGCTGGGCTCCAGTTGCATGTCTGGGATGTTCACCTGGCATGAACCCAAGCGAGCGGAGCCTGGAGTATTCATTGCTCAACCTGGGTGAAGGTCATAGAATCCAGCCCTTCCCTGCTCCGCTCCCCAATGAGCAAACATATGGCCATGGAGCACCTTGAACATGTTTGGGTGACCAGAACTACTTGGCCTGAGCTGCCACAGCAAAAGAGACAGAGGCGTTGAAGGAGGTTTAGGCTCACCTTGCTAAAGCAGAACAAGGATAAGGAGCGAATCTGAGGCTGCCAACCACGGCGCTCATCATTCACTAGTTGCTCGCACGCAGGAAAACCAATGTGAAGTCACCCAACTAGACATAGCTGAGAAAACTACAGACCTTCTAGCTTGCCTCTTCTCTTGTTTCTCCTGATATAAATGCATGTAATCATAAGGTACAATATCATCACCCCGTTGCTCAAACAGCCAAGCCTCGTCTAATCGCTTCCACGTTTCCTCAGTGTTAAGCTCATTAGTGGGTGACCTAAAGGCATGTAGGAAAAAAAAAAGACAAGCCAGAGAGACAAAAAAAAATCTTTGGATAATGGATGCTTGCTGTTTTGAGACAGTAAAAATAAACAGGTCTGCGGCTTTGATAATGAATATGCTGTAAACATCAGCCCAGAGTGTGAGTTTATCACAAACGTCCAGCTAATAACCCGGCTTGTGTGTGTACGTGTGTGCATTCTCATATACAGTGTGTGCACGGGCATGTCCGCATTCGAGCCTGTGTGTCTGTGTGTCTGTGTTGTCAATTCATTGCGTGTGTGTATTTGTCTTTTGGGCAAGGCTGAGGGTGGAAGCGTGGGGAGGGTTGGTGTGGTTGTGGTGTGTGTGTCGTGGTGTGTTTGTGTGGTGTGTTGTGTCGTGTGTGTGTGTGTGTGTGTGTGTGTTGGTGTGTGTGTGTATGTGGGGGGGTGTTGTCGATGATGACTCGTTGTTAGACTTTGTGAATGGGATGTGAGAGTGTCTCTGGTGTCTGAGTGTCTGGCCCAGGTGGCGACTGGAAGGCCGACTTCATTAGCCTTAAAGAGGAAACAAAGGAAGATGCATCGTAAAAAAGTGCCATCCCTCATCTGCGAGGCCACCGCCTGACACATTAGGAATCTGTATGCTCAATTAACCACTGGCAGGCTCATTTTTCCTCTCCCTCTCTCTCTCTCTCCCTCCCACTCTCTCTTTCTCTCGCTCTTGATCAAACAGAGCAATCACACTGGATTGAGGCAACACTTAATACTCGGCATGTTTGTGAAGTTTGAGAATATGTTGGTTGTGTTTAATTTGCAGAAAGCCGGCATGCAAACTTGAGTAACTTTTTTATCATCTATAAATATATCTGGGCTTTTTTTTTGCAGAAGATTCAACAATTTGTCACTTCCTGATTAAAGAAAAGCAAAGCTTGCTGATTGCGCTGAAAATTATTTCAAAACCTTTCTTTATAAATTCCACAACGGCTCCATTTTCTGTTACAGGAGGAAGAGAAAAATCAGACGCCCAGGAGGATGGGAAATCGCATGCCAAAGACACATTACTCCTGCACTCCAATTTGCATGTGAGTTCTATAATTAGAACTTCTGTTTCACCAAAATGTGGTAGGTGATTTACACAGGACTCTTTACATTACAAATTACAAACATGGCAGATTCACACAAGAGTGAAATTACAGACAATTCCCTTGTTTATTACAAATCATATCTCTTGCTCATTTAGGCTGTTTATAAGATTTCTGTATATGCAGTAGGACCTGTAAACAAAGTCTGATGTGTAAAATCGAGTTCCTCATTAATGAGTGTTGACATAATGCATCATTAAGCATATGCGTCATACATATGAAAGTGTTGTAAAACCTCATCTTTACATGGACCACCAGCTTGACCCCAATCCTCCCCTCTCACTGACGCACAAGCACACACAGAGAAATTAATCACACACTTTTCCCACCACTTTGTCTCTTTAACTGGGTGGCAACCTGAGGATCTGAGGATTATCTTCCCATGAACCTCCTGTGAAAAATTACAAAGTGCAATAAGGACCTGGAGTTGGGGTTTTGGGTGGTGTATGGTGGGGTGGGGGGTCACTGTGATACGCATCAGCCTTTGATTAACGAGGTGAGCTAGACACTCTTTAAAATCACAGGGGTCACGGCTTAGAAGGCTTCTATCCAACACTTCGCCACACTTCACAGGGCAAACTTCTTTTTATCGGACACGCCCCCCTCTCTCTCTGTCTCTCTCTGGCTCTCTCTCTTTCTCTCCTCTCTCTCTCTCTCTATCAGGAGATGAAAAAATGGCGGTCAGCTGGCTAGTACTTTTCCCTTCCCTTGTCCAGGCGGTCAACAGTTTCACTGTTGTCTGATAGACACCCTTACCCACCTCATTAATTAACTGCACCTTCCAACATCAGGTCGCTTTGCTGCAATCGCCTGGAATGGCCATCCACTCCTACCTTTGTTCTTGGATATCCTAATTTCATTTACATTTCTCGATCGCTGCATAAGTCATTGATTATTTGTTTTTGGTGACGGACTTGAACAGCTGCTTGATTATCTTCCTGAAAATTAGGAAAAGAACCACTCCAAAGAGACCAACTTTCTCTCTGTTAATCTCTTGGTCATTTATGTTGAAAAGGCCTGATCAAACCAGTAAAGTTTTAAGCCAACAATATCCAATATCCAACATGCTCAATACTTTAAATGAAATTAAATGTATTTTGTAATTTGGACTTGTGGGAGTTTTTACAAGGAAGAATATTTTTTGAGTTGGGGGCTTGTCCAGGCAGTGGCCACTCAATTGGAGACCTTGTTTATTTTTACAGAAAATATAAAGTAAATGACTAAAATAAAACTTTTTTTCAAATAAGATAATTATGAGGGGGGGGGGGAAAAAACCCCCCAAAAAAAAAAACCTACTTATAGCATTCAATCTTTGCTCTATAATAACATTTGATATCTGCTTTATTGGCAGTAGAGAGAGAGTAGATTGACACAGAGGCCTCATGCTGGTCAGATTTAAAGGGTGCGCTCAAAAATAGGTGCTAATCATAATGCTGAGCTAGCCTTGTTGAGCTGCTAAATTTACCTCCATTATGAAGATGCAGGGTCCCTGATCAGAGGGCCCTCAAGCGTTTACGTGTGTGTTTATGTCTGTTGTGTGCGGTGTATACAAGTGTGTGTTACTGGACCTGTGCCGATTAAGAGGAGGATTAGGCCGTCCATTTCCTGAGGAGGAGGCAACCAGGGGTACAAGGAGAAAAGGGGGGAGGGGGTGGGGGTGTGGGAGAAGGGGGGTGTCCCCCTCCTGGAGACGAGCCCTGACCTTCTCATTTCATCCTCATTAGTATCTCATGTCAACAGAGCAGCCACTCCTTAATCATCTGCTATCATCCCAGGCCTGCACACACACATACACACA
>NW_023339807.1:6629388-6644068 GCF_004916995.1 Morone saxatilis
ACACACACACACACAAATAAAAACACAGATAAACACAAACTTGCACGTGAGCTACTTTTACAGACACGTCCTATATATTCATCTCATGAAAAAAACAGGTATGTATATCAACAATTTTACATGAGACATAAGTGATGCACCATGTTATTTAATATATTTTTTTCTTAGAAAATAGGCAAAGTTCTAAAAAGTAAAACACTAATAATAATAATTAGTGTGTTTAGAATTTTGTTCCAAACATGTCATCTCAGCCCAACTGAGTAAAATGTTATCAAAATAACTCAACTGATTTATCTTTTTTATTAAATATTCTTACACCAAATCCAACATAATGTGTTTGTTGGAATTGGCTTACGGGATCCTGTGGTGGACAGCAGCATGGCGGCGTGGCAGAGGGTGGGCTCGTCTGTCTGTGTCGGCCTCGGTGCCACGGAGGCCCCAGCAGGGTCGGGGGGAGCGGGGGCTCAGGGTGCCAGCACAAATGAGATCCATTCATTTCCCCACTTCAGCATATGGTGGCCCATTGTCCTCGGCCACAGAGGCAGAAGTGATGCAATTTGTTGGCATGTCCTGTCATTTCACAAACTGCCCATCCCACTGAGGCCCTGGCCAGCAGAAGACAAGCAAGGGCAGCTTGTTGTTTCACCCGATAACATGGACTGCTAGCAACAGATCACACGCCGCTATACATTACAAAGGCATATGTAGTCGGTTGCACAAATATTTTGATGAACAGAAGAAGAAAGTCAGGAACAACAGGATCAATCAGAGCAAATCTTCCAGAAGATTATAATATACAGTATCTGTGTCAATCCCTGTTGTTTTTTAGGTTATAACAAAAGCTTATCCTTATTTACAGAATAAGATTTAATCTGATCTCAGCTTTAAGACATGATAGCCTCCTTATTTGCGTCATGGTATGCAAAGACATTTGGCAAAAACAACGCATATAGAAAAACACCAAAATACTGTGCTTAAAAATGAAATCAAAACCAGTGTAGAAAGAATAAACTGTGAAACCTCAGATTTATGAGTGAGAGTGAACTGGGCATCTCACCCCAGGCCTGTTCCTGGTTTCACTATGCCAAGCATGAAGCTACTGTCTGACAGGAGAGGGGAAGGAGTCTTGTTTAACTTCCCAAAAAGCAAACTTTTGACATGAGGTGCACAATATAACAAATGCAGCAGCAGAAATAAGTGTCTAGACATGACTGCATTTAGGTCAGACAGAGGAAAACATATGATCACACTGTCATGCACAAAACGATGGTAGTATATGGTGTTGACAGGCGTTTGGATCACCAGGTCAAATGTCACTGAACCCATTCTGCACTAACATTTGTGAGCGTGTGCAGTGCATCCTCGCTTCACGGTGTGGTTTCACTCAATACTGGCCATGTCAGTTGGAGGTTTGCTGTTCATTGTCAGCACAGCATGCAACCACACCCTGCTCTCTCTCTCTCGTGTGCACGCTTTCTCGGCGTGTGACGGGAATGTGGGCTTTCCACTGAGCTCCCAAGAAGAAATCAACAAAGGGGAGCACCTTCAGACAGAAGTCAACTTCACTTCAGCCACTCTGAAGATTAATGATGTTGGTCCTTGTTTCAGTGGGAGTAAGAAACAAGTGGCCCTCAGAGACTCATTACACCTCAGCAAGATTTGGAGAATGGAGTGACACTGCTCCTGATTACCAGATTCATCATTTGTATTGGTCTGGGTTGCTCTTTCACAAATGTCAGCTGGAGAACTGGTTTCGTGTCCTGTACTGTAAAAAAAACTGAAGAAGGAAAGATTCTAGCAAAATGACATAATGCACTTTTGTTTGTCACACATAAGTCATGCAAAAACAGTCAGATAATCCATCTTCGCCCCCCAATCATATATCCCTGACCTCAATCCTGGCCACACTTTTCTCCATCCACCTACCCCCCCTTGTTTTTCCAGCCACTATACTGTGTTAACCGTGATCCCTCTCCAGCCCTATCCTTAACCCCATTTGTACCCTCCACCCCCACCCACCCCCCGAACCTGTCAGGGGCCGGCTTCCCATGTCCATCATCGGGTGATGGATGGGGTGGAAGGTCGTCACCCCACTCTCCAGAGTTCACTGATCCCATCAGCCATGCAGACACCTCCAAATCATAGTGGGGGACGTTACTAAAATTATACATGTAGGGAGAACAACCTGGAAAAGAGATGTTCTTAGCAACACTTGCTTTTAAAGAGATGTGTCATTGACAATAAGTCATATTTCAGAATTTCACTGGCTGTCAGACTGATGCTATTTCCCAAGGAAATCATGCAGGAGGGATATTTTAAAGTAATGATGAAGCTCTTTGTTTATATCATGTTTAAAAGAGTACACAGAGCACATCCATAACATAGTCTGAATTACAAAATCAATGCATCAAAACCAGAAATATTGCTTTTTTTACTCGTCTACCCTGCCAAAACCTGGTGACATCATTTCCCACAATGCAACTCATCTGCCAACAGTTCAATCAGCAATTCAGGTGTGTTAGACTAAAAGTAGCCTTGAGCTGCTAGCCTCAAGTGACATCACTCTTTTGTAGTTCCCTCTGGACCTTTAAACAGACTTTGATCTGTAAAACTGGTGTAAAATAGATTTCAAAGTGCATACTAAATCTTATTTGTTGTACTTTTGCCGTTCTGGTTCCATGGGGGAAAGTTCGAACTCAAATTCCTGGTGCAGATTCTGCAGAGAGTGTATACAAGGCAACAATGAAACAGGCTACACAAGTAAAGGATTGTTTGTTGTGTTAGAATTTTCCAGTAAAGTGTGAAGATTTATTTCATTTTCCTAACGACAAGACCTCTTCTTATTAAATAGATACCAGAGAGTCAGTAGAAAAATAGAAATGATTTCCCGAAAGTGATTTTCTGTAAAACGCAATGAAATTTGATTGCACCCTGGTATAAACTAGTGAAGTGTCTCACCCCTGAGTGACCTTAAATTGCCTCTTGATGCCTATGGCGCTGTAGGAAAAGTAGTCCTATTGGCTCATTTCACATATGTCCTGGTAAACAAAGCTACAGGATATGGTTGGTGTTTCAATTGCTGAGGAAACTAAAAAAGGTAAACTCAGTTCCTGGATAAGTCTGTCCCTAGTTTTCCAGCAACAGAGCACATGGTAACCAAAGGAGGCGGAGTTTTTTCTCACTCATATCATTCAGTCAGAGGAAGACTGACATACTATAAATACACAAGAAAAATAAACAATGCACAATAGTGTCAAGCCTCACCACTGACAGGGGCATAGATCAATGTTATTTCCCGCTTTTGCAAAAATACCTAATTCCCCTTATTTAATCAAGCGTCTCCTTTGCTCAGGCCCCTCCGGCTGATTTATGATACTCGCTGCCTTTATGAGTACCTGTTTCATTTTCTTGTCTATGCTCTGACACCTAAAGTGATAGGAATTTTATGCTTTTGATAACAATATGAGTTTCACTTTGGCCCGGAATTCATGGCCCTGTCAGCGGGCAATAAATAACACCAGCACTGCAAAAACATTCACAAGCTTCCACGACAAAACATCCACCCAATGGGATTTATCTTGGGATGGAGGCTATGAATAGAAAAAAAAGAGAGAGCGAGAGACAGAAGAGAGGCAGCACAGGAGGGGACGTCCATCGGAGGAACGCAGGATCATAGTAAAAGGTCATGTCAGGGAGAGTGAAAGTGCAAAATGTTTTCCGGTGTCGTCTCTTCAAGATTCATAATTGGTGTACTGTCATATGAGCATTTTGATAATGTCACATATGCCATGCTGTGACACACTTCTCTTCAGCTATCGTAAGTATGTACAGCAGGAGAGCTCAAACATTTTCATGTCACGGACGCTCAAGTAAAAAATCATTACAGGTCATAGATCCCCATTTGATACCCCCAGCAGTGTGAAGACCTGTTGTTGTTGGTTTGGTTGGGATTTTTACTGCCCGCGCTTTATCCTCATGTTTTTTTAATTTTTTAATTTCTCATTTTCATTTTTGCTTTTCATTCCTTCTAAAAGGTTTCATGAACTCAAACCATGATGTGTTTTGTTCCGTTACATTTCCTCTAAATATGTTGACGGTTAAGTGACACTAGTGGCTGTGGGCTTTGGAAGCAAAAAAGGAAGTCAGGTAACATTAAACAGCGACAAAGTCTGCGAAGGGAATGGGTCTGGCTTGCAGTAAAACATCAGACTTACCTAATCGTAACCCTAACGCTTCCCTAACTTTACCAAAGTTAACCCTGACCTGTCTCTGAACCTATCCAAGCTGTTTTTGTTCCTATACCTTAACCAACACAACAAACCTTAACCATAGCCTTGCCTCATCATAGAACAGATTTATAGTTTTGGAAGACACAGACATACTGTATGATCTCGTCCTGTGGACATCAGAAGATACTGTTGTTCTTGAGTGCATAGACAAACAAGTATACTAGCTTTCATTGTTAGTGGCGGAGTCCGCCTTTCCCTTGTAGGATTCAAGTTGTTTACCTACACACAAAGGAATTCCCAGGAAACGATTCATGTGTGTAATTCAATGTTACTTTATTTATCTCATTGCTAACACCATATCACAGCTGTATTACGTTACTTCTTTTGCAAACTGAATATTTCCTCCTAGCTTGTTTGCAATACGCTGTATACAGGCACACCAGTTTCTCTTCTGTTGTATTCCTGACAAAGAAGCTGCTCAAGGAGACTTGTAGTATTAAACTACACTTTTTGTTACCACCACTAACCACACGTATCACCAAATAAACTAGGACTGACATTTTAAGGATTATATTTCAGTGAAACAGTTAAGCATTACTCATTTCAAATCTCTCACACAGATCCAGTGAGAAACACCTGGAGTAACCGGGAACAACACCCGAAAAGGGTTTGAGTGCCTATTGTAAGAATGGAGCTCAAATTTCTTCATAAGTCTGAATCAGCCCTGCATTGCTTACTCCCACAAAACCTGCTCTCTGCCCTCACCTCTCTCCCTTCCGCCCCTCCTCACTCCTTTGGACCCCTAAGCTAGAACCTCCTTCTAATCTGTCACTGGCAGAATAAAAAAAAGTGTGAGAAAGTAATGCACCAACAATTCTCATATGCATATGAAAAATTATCTCCTGAAAGGGGGCCAGAGAGGTTAGACAGATTCATATTGACACTTCACACATTCCATTGACAAATTGGCCGTTTCAGCGTTGTTGCATAAACCTGCTAGTTACCTAGGTGATGACATTAAACTGAGTGAAAACGGCTCTTTATATGTGATAAAGTCAAACAAAGATGACGCACTGTACCCACTGACTATATCTAAGGAATAGGAAGTAAAATGTCAAGCGTTTCAAAAGAAAGTTGCTGTAAACTGTGGTTATGGAGACTATAACGAATCACTGCCCAACCCCAAAGATCTCTTTGTCCAAACCCCTCCTGGTCCTCACTAAGTGAATATTATGGGTCTGAATGAAAGGAAGGCGAGAGAGATGTTTTTTGTATATCCCTACTTGAGCCCTGTGTGTGTTTGGCACAGGGGCCACAAAAGAGTGTAAAAGAAAAGAAAAGGCAGGGTCAAGACAAGTATTCGGTGCTAAAGGGGTGTGAGCTGGCACAGTCTCTTGGCATGGGCACAATGCATGGTGGGATGGCAGCGACCAGGAGCCTCCTGACAGAGACAGAAGCTGCTTGAGGCCGAACTCGCGTCTCAGTGGGGCCGCAGAGGAAGATGGGAGGGAGACCAGATCAGAAGCAGAGGGGAAAATTGAGACAGATTTTCTTGCAGGTGTTGAGATAATAGACAGACAAATGATGTAATTGTTGGAGCGATTTGGGGGGAGTATCGAGAGGGGGAGGGGCTCAGATGGGTGATGGTGGAGGTTCAGAGATCACAAAGTGTCAGGATTTGAATTACAAAGGCAAACAAGTTGACAAATGCAAACCTGAAAACCATGACAGGCACAGGAAGTCTTTCATATTTGCAACTGTGACTGTATCCTCCTCCATGTGAAAGATGGTAGCGCAAACTAACCCTCGCTAGCAGCTAACATACAGTTGGTACATTGGCTGTTTGGGATTAATCAACAAAGCAGCATTCAACTTCACTTCCCTCTGATCATACCTTTAGTCTTGTTATTTGCTGAATATAATTAACTGACCTTATTTTGGTTGACACTAATGTTTATTCCATACAGGGAATTCAGTATGTGGTGTAGATCATGGTAGCATCATCAAGCTAATGGAAGTTATAGGAAGAGAGAGTTTGGCAAGGAAATAAAATGCTAATCACATGTTTCTCTTTCGGTTCATTGATGATTGTTTAACCTTTTGTTAAGGTCGTTTATATAGTGTATACACTATAGTTTATTTACAACTACATTAATGAAAGTGTCTGGCTTTCTTTTTAATATGAATGTTTTTCATCCATTTTTCTTCCTGGCAGACCTTTTCTTTATCACCTGGAGGTCAAACCACACCATTACATCACTTTGTATTCACCCAAATGCAGTGTGGCGTATTAGTACATACTGTATTACATTAAAGGTGCAGACCTTTAACACAGAAACACATTTACACACATCCTAATCAACAAGCTCCGCTTTAAATGATTCAGAGACACGTACCTGGCCCTATCCATATTCTCTGGTGAGAGAAGCTAGGATATATTTGGAATCACACTTTTAAGAGCGTGAGCTTTAACTCCCCTGGGTCATTTTCTGCTCTGGTCTTAATTGAGAGTGTTCTGGAAAAATCATTACTATATTAATGATTTAACACAAAGTAACTACCTGCTTTTTTCCAGGAGGAAAGGGAGATTTGCTTCGAATCAATACCCATGCACGCTCATTATAAGGGGGGTAAAGTTATAGTAATTAGGCAGACACCAATAACTTTTTAATGATCTTTGTTTTTAATTGCATATTATCGGGTTGCACAGTCTGTGTGTTTATACCCAAATATAAGATAATGGTGAGGGGAGAAGTAGATTAAAGAGAGGAGGCACCTGCAAGGTCTTTTACCTCAGCAACAACAGCACTGCCGGTCTGCAGCATGCATGGTGGAGGAGAGGATGAATGTGAGCATCTTTTCTTTTTCTTTTGTGCCTTTTCTATCAGTTTCCTAGTAAAGTTCCTATCGTGTGTTGTGAAATAACACTTCCCTTCCTGCTGTCTATTAGGCTGAGGAAGTGAAAGGACCGTCGCAAAAAGTGGTGTGAGAAGGTTTCAGAGAGATCAAAACATTAATATGCCAGTTGAATCATTGGGTGTTACAATCACCTACTTCCTCTCTCCAAAAAGATGCCTCAACGGTAAACAATCTCTGTTTTGATATCTGACATCTATTTCAACCGATTGTAAGCAGTCTTGTGTGCCAGTGTTGACTAAAAAGGTGCCGTTTTGTCGCTGTGGAAAAAAAGCAATAAAAATATGAATGCAAATGAGGATAAAAAGCAACAGCAATGGATAGCCATCTGTTAGCTCTTAAAGGGGAAGTGGTCTACTCAAAGAAGTGGAGGGGTGAGCATCTAAGAGAGAATAGGGAGGGTGGGAGTGAGCGGGAGAAATGTGGTGATAGAAAGAGCACAGGAATGCCAGTCTGGCAATCCAGGACTGCTCTGAATAAGTGAGCCAGCCAAGATCTTTTTTTCCCCTTCTAATTCTGCCTGATGCCTTCCTTTACCCCCACCCCCCTGGCCCTCTTCCCTCCCCTTCCTCCCTCGGCCTGTTCACTCTGGCCCGCTCCCCGAAACTCCACGGCAGATTGTCGATTCAATGACTCCCCTGTCAGGTGATTATCTAGGAGCGTTAATGTAATCTTCCACTCACACGTACCATATTTCAATTACGACTGCCATTGTGAAACAAGCTGCATATTCAATTCACCAATCGCCCCGCCGCTGCCTCAACAATGTCAACTGTAAAAGAACGCCAGCTGAAGGCAATTATGCATGTTTTCAGAGCCAATTATGATCGCTCTCACGGCGGCGGTTATGCCACGAGCAAGGGAGTGTTTGGAAATTTTTAATTTAATGACAATATGCTCATGGTAGGATTCAGCGTGCCGCCCCCACTCCCAGGCCTGCCATCTCGGCATCCACAGAGGGAACCATTAAGGCAGATAGGAGAAGATTATGGTCTCTCTCAAGGGCCATACTGGGAGCACAGGGAGGGTCTCAGCAGTGCAGGGTAGATGGCATCCACTCATCCTCTCTGCAGGATCACAGCTGGCAGGGCTGAGTCCAAGCTAGAGAGGCAGGCTGGTTAGCTCGTCTTCCAGTTTGGACTATGCCTGCAGAGGGAGCATAAACTCACACATTCCCACAGCAGGCCACAGAGCGAGAGATGCTGTAGAGAGAGATCAGAGTCCACTCTGCGGGGCTTTCTTCCTCGATATTTCTGAGAGGCATGTGAACTCGACATCATTGGTTCTGAAAGCTTTCGGAAAATGGTCTTGAGCTTGGTTTGACTGTGAAAACCAGTTCAAATCAATGTGCACAACAAAAAGTTAAGTGAGTAAAAAGTGTCTGTTTGTTCACAAAATGAAGCCTTTTTTATTATTCTTACAATTTGTCATTTTAAAGAACCATTTGGTCAGAGAAATGTCTAAAAACTGAATAAAGTTGCCAGAGCGCAAGGTTACATTTACACATCTATTTTGTCAAATAAATAGTCCCAAATCAAAAGATACTCAATTTAAAATCACAGTTTACATATAAAAAGCTGGGAATAATATTTTTGTTACCTAATAAATAGATTTCAATCAATTTAATAAATAAAAACAAAAGCTTTAGCACTAATTTAGTACGAGCAGAAAAAGGTAAAACCACCTTAGAATAGTATTTTCAAGAAATCAATGCTATGTCTGCATACATAATTACCTCATTATAACCAACTAGAGGTTATAGATTACACAGATTTTTATTTTCCATCACAGCGCTAAAGTAGTCGTGTAGTGACAGAGAATTTATCATCCATATTTTTGGCCAGCAGATTTAAAAGCCCCATTGTTCAAATAACAGAATGCAGGTTAGATCTGAGCCTCCCTTCCTCTCCCACTGGGATGTTTGTATAAAACCCAGTCAGTTCTCAGGGGTAGAGGTTGACAGGAGAAGACATCGCCCCAGTCCCTGGGAGATTGGCGAACACAACACATATATTAATGCATTAAATGTGTTGACTGTGTTCAGCCCAGGGATGTAGGAGGGAGAGAGAGAGAAAGGTTAGGGGGAAAGGGAAAAAAAAGCTCTTGTAATGTATGGTGTTGTCTTGTATAGCGTGTCTGGCAGCGGGGGGTGGGGTGGGGTTGGAGGAGTGTCGGCCAGATTATAAGGCCTGTGGTAAGAGATGAGGGATGGCCAACTTGTAAACAAGTGACAAGCGTCCTGGATGACAATTCCTAATCCATCATAGTGCTGTCAGCGGTGACCGGTGAGGTGACGGACAGGACCCAGGAGAGGGGACAGCTGCTGCACGTCAATCCACATCATAATTTGAAAAGCTTTTCCACATGAGCTGAAACAGAGGGAGAGAGGAAGAGAACCCATATATGCCACTGTCTGCAACTCCTTCTCCTCAATCTGCCTCCATTTCTTCCTCCTCTCTCTTCCCTAACTGCTGTTGAAGACAGTGATGAAGTACTGTCCTCTTCTCTTTCAGATGGTGAACTGGAAAACATGGCGTCCTTAAACTTGTCTTTGCTGATGGGACTATAATCAGACAAAGAGAAAGTGCGTCAAGTCTAGCTGTAAATATACACAAGACACCATATTACCTTCCAAGGTTGTGGGAAAACATTTCAAAGAGTTTGTTACTTTACACATTTACTTAGCTTTTAATACAGTATTGTTTTGTTTTTGTGTATTTTTCTGCTCTTTCATTTGTACTAACAATAAAAGTTTCAGCTCTTGTGTTTTGTCTCACAGACTCCACTGCTGTTGTGTCATAATGATAACATTAATTGCTAAATCTAGTTGTGTTTGTCTTGTTTGTTTGTTTTCTGAGCTCATTAGAATCCAATAAGTAGGAAAGTAATAAAGTGGTAACTATTCCTTTTGCTAAAAACTGGGCTTGATGAATGTGAAGAAACATAAACGAAAGTGTTGCTATTATACCAAATAAAAAGATATTTTATGTTTTATGTAATATGGATTATGCATGAATAAATATGCTTTTTAGTTGGAACAGGGTTCTCTGCCCATATTCCAGATGTTCAGGAAAGCAAATTAACCAAAAAAAGTCAAAAAAGACTTGGGTAGCTCAGTATAAACAGTACTGTCAACACCAATCACATATCATATTTAACCACTTTTTACAACTGCAGTCCCTAAGACCCTCAACAGAAGTTACATCATTTTGTGTTTGTAAACAATTCTCCTAAAATGAGGAAAAGTAATTAAAGGGTTTGTTTGAAATTTCTTGAAGTGGAGTGTATGTGATACTTATCCATAGTGTATAGTGGTCAGCATGCCCCCAGTCTGGAGAAGTAGACAGGAGTACCAACTAGGAAGCTAAGCAATGTACTGCTGTGTATGGTTGCTTTTCTTCGCCATCTGACAGCCCTTTCCGACCGGGAACTGAAGTGATTCTATTGCTCTTGTCAAAACCACCAAGACATTTTACCTCGCAGAACACAAACTAACCCTTTCGCCTAGAGTCCCCAAACACAACATAGTTATTAAAAAGGGTTATTGTTGTAAATCATCAACAGTAATGTACAGAACCAATTACAAAACACACCTCAAAGAGGTGTCAGGAAAATTGATAATAACACATTAGTCAAAATTGAATGTATGCATGAAAAACAAAAGCAAAAATTTGATTCTACTGGAAATGCATTTGAAGGTCAGGTGTAAACACAATCTAGACTCAGTTCAGATATGCTTGTTAACACCAGGTGTAAAGAGGCCCTATGAGTATTAATCTTCCTCTTGGCTGTCGGCGGGCTGATTTAGTCGCCCATGTTGGGTCAAGGCCCTCATTCTTTTCTTAAAGACCTCACTTCCCTGCCAAACCGGGATTTCCGATTGAGGGGCCTCAATAACAACTTTGATGTGGACGGCGTCCTAGAGGGTGAAGTGAAAGGCAAGGGGGAGGAGGGCGGCACAATGGCCTGACCTTCCCACTGCATCTGCACAGATCACACTCTAAATGGTCACATTGATGCTGCTGCTTAGCTCTTTGCTGGGAGTCCTGATGGAGCCAACACTGGGGACTGGGACACAGCAAAGCCTGGGCACCTGCCAGCAGACAGGGACAAATTGATTGAGATCAAGCCAGCTCTTATTGCATTTAACCCCCCGCTCTTACCAGTTAGTTCTGCTTGGAGCAATGCATAAGTAAACTGGAAAGGAAGTGTAAATAGAGTTACTGATAAAAACAAGTTCCCCAATAAAAAAACATTTACTACACTTATTTTTACTCAGTTTTGTTCAGTTCTATTCAGTTAAATCCTGTAATGCTTCACACAATCATTGAAAATTTTGGCCTTCAGTACTGGGGGCTCAGTTTGCAGAGATACTTGTGAATAAATAAAATAAAACCACTTGCCATTTTACCAGAGGCATTGTCACTCTTAATGATGAAGGTGAAATTAAAAATCTGTCCAATCCATGTTCTCTTTTACTTGAACAACCTAATGAAAACAACTTGTGAAGACAATTATTTTCCATGAAAGTATTTGGAGCCAACACTGTGCCCTATGAATGAAGGGAAAGGTTTATATTCCCTCTGGGGGCCACAAATTGGGCTGTGTGGGTGATGACATTCACCTTCACTAAAATATCTGAAAACCTTTATCCTGTCAGGTGTACGGCAGCTAAAAAAAATCTGTGTTTTATTTTACTTTTAATGTTACACGTGAAAAAAGTTTTTGAATGCTTAAAAGGAGTTTTGAATAGTGGCACTTCCAAGTTTAACCTGCCACCTTCTGGTCATACCTTTTCATTTTACATCAGTCTCTGCACTGATTTTTTCCTCTGAGGGAACCACACTTTCTAAGCTTCAACTCAAACACACACACACATGTCATCCCCCACATAGATTTTTTCTCTGTCTTGGTTATACACTTAAGGTCACCAAAAGACAAGAGTGGGACGAATCAGTGAGGAAAAGGCAAAATGGTTTGTGTCGATTTAAGCAAGAGGGTAATAAGAAGAGGGGAGAAAAAAATCAATAACAACATAAAATTGACTTAGTGCGTGTCATAAAACATAAGTAAGTGCTCTGAGATGGAGAAAACTGGAGTCTCAATTTAATCTGCGCAAAAGCTGCACTGTACAGATGAAGTGATGTGAAGAGAGAGAGATAGAGAGAGGAAAAGGAGAGTGGGTGGGAGGCAAAAAGAGGAGGAGGGAGGACAGAGTAGCTCACAAGATAGAGAAAGAAAGATACAATAAAATCTAAAGGACAGACACTTAATTGTCATATTAAAGACTCTCTCCAGCGCTCGGCAAAGTGGAAGGTTAGCTCCCATTCATCATCTGGCTAACAGCCACTTGAATGAAATCACAATTAAAATCTGCTCAATATTGTCCCAGGGACGTTTTGCGAGCATTAATTTTTTCCCATTGATTCTCTACCCCCCATAAATCAGAAATGTTGCGGCGCATGTAATGGTTTATGGAGAAAGGATTATGGTGTTATGAAGCTAATGTAGCAGAACCGCCTCATTTAAACACAGCCTCCCTGGCCGTCTTACAGGGGACAGAGTTATTACACTATTACACAGCCTATCACAAACACAACACACTGACACTGTTTAAAAGCTGCGTGTAATTGGACAATACTGTAGATTTACAACATGTATGATCATAATAGCAATGTGTTAAAGGATTTTGTTTATTACCAGCACTTAAAGCATAGGTGGTACTGCTAGGGATGTGCATTAGGGGAAAGCTACAGAACATATAGGATCAGTTTACCCAAATTAGTTCATCTAAACAGCTCACTATTCCTTTAGTAAAAAACAAAACAAAACTTTTCCTACCGTTACCCTCACTTACCACGTGTTTAACAGTGAATATATGATTTGTTTAAACTCAATTTACACACATTTATATAACTATGAAGTACGGTCTTCGTAATTTCAAGCTGATCACTTTTTGACAAGGCAGATGTTTTTACTGATGTCACCTAACGCCTAATGTTTCAAAATCACATTTGAATTCGGGTTGCATCTCGCAAAATAGGGAGAAACCTCAAAGATTTTCTTCTTTCTAATCTAAAACATGCACACACAACTTTGCGGATCACACACTACAGGATATTATTAAGATAATCGTGCCAGAGGGAGCAATGCACCACCTCACGTGATCTAATGGGGCAGCAGATGTAAACAAAATGGAGAATGACATAGCGGAACAACTTGCTGTATTTACATTGACTGAATCCCCCCATGTTTAAAATATCAAACATGTTATTAAAAAAAGTGATCAGGGCAGCCCTAGTGAGTCTGCGAGCATGTCCCTCACATTACCAGATATACAAATATGTGCCAAGCATGGATTTCTCCAATTGCAGGAGGGGTGAATGTGCCATAAATCGGATGAGCCTGGCATAGTAAGACTTTTCTTAGGACTGAATGGGCACGTACCGTGGTTGACTGATATCTGACGTTTGTTTTCGTTGCACCTGTCATGGCAGGACAACATACACCATTATCATTCTTTTAGTAGCTAGTCTCCCTTCCTCATTCACTCATTCGCCATTCCTTGTACATTACACACTGTTTACTCCAGTGGTTCCAGAAGTGTGTGCTGTGGAATCATTGTTGTGTGTCATTGTATGCACAATTTTTTTAATTTTCAGGAAAATTAAATACATTTAACATAATAGCATATTTAATTGTTTTTATTCTTCATTTTAAGTTAAAGGTCCAGTATGTAATATTTAGGAAGATCTATTGACATAAATTTAATATGATATGCATCAATATGTTTTCATTACTGGTAATCACCTGGAAATAAGAATCATTATGTTTTTTTACCTTAAAATTAGCCCTTTATAACTACAGACGCAGTGGGTCACCATCCATGGAGGCCGCCATGTTGAACACAAAATGCCAGCATAGGTAAAGCCCAACTAACACCTGAGTAGAGGTCTAATCAGCTAGTGTAATTGAAGAGATCTGTGTGGGTGTGCTGGGCCTTAATCACAGCAGACATTCTGACTTGTCATACAGTAGCACTAAAAGCACAGGTGGTACTAATAACATGAATGATGGCTCTGTTTTATTCAAGTGTCCCAGTAAGACATGACAGTGTGACAGTGAGCCAGCATGCATAATACCAGGAGCCTGAAACCAAAGCAGCTAAATGGAATTTTTATTTTTTTATTTTATTATTTACATCTGTGCTTTTCCTATGGTGACATGTTGAAAACATCTTCTGCGAAATTTTTCTAATTGTCAACAAATCCAATGAAAAGACCAAACAAAACCAACAATGTGTCAACCATCCTGGTTTTTTCAACTCATTTTTTTTATTAATAAACTTCCTAGATCTCTCATGGCACACCTGGTTCGTTTCACGCGGCGCCTCCCCTGGTATTATGCATGCTGGCCCCCTCAACAAACGCACACTGTCACACTGTCAATGCCTCTTACTGGGAACATCTAATACAAACAGAGCATCATCTCATGTTACTCTAGTACCCACCTGTGCTTTTAGTGCTACTGGTATG
>NW_023339807.1:6644093-6644404 GCF_004916995.1 Morone saxatilis
CCCCCCCCGCAGCTGAGGGACACATTGCCGTTTTCTGATGGCTGGAGCCCAGCAGCTCAGTGATCCCAGCGATCCCAGCTCTGACTATCATAGCTCAATCTGAGAGGGGGAGAAGGAGGCCCAGTGCCCGAGCATCAAATCATCATCACATAAAATGGTCCTGACACGAGCTAAAAAGGGAGATGGATCATGTGGCTTTGTGGTGCCGGAGAAGTTTGTCCCTTGATAGAGCCCTTAACTCAAAGCTAGTACACCCCCCTCCTGCTCCCATCACCACCAGACATTCGTATATAGTACACACACACACACAC
>NW_023339807.1:6644504-6668896 GCF_004916995.1 Morone saxatilis
GTGTGTGAGAGTGTGTGTGCTTGTGTCAGCCTTTGTGCATGGATAGGATAACTGTAGTGTAACTTTATATGATTACAACAGAAATGATATAATACAAGGAGCAGGACAACAGCTTCCTCTGGTATTTCAATATGAAGATGAAAAGCAGTAAGTCTTTTTGACAGCCCTCGGCTCCCAGTGAGTACATGTAAAAATGATGAATGTAAAGAGAAATATCCATTAGTGCCATGGCCTGCAGTGTTTCCAATACATGGCTTTTTACAGAGCCTGGCTACATGGTGAGGGCACTGTATGCACAGACATAAATGACAGCTTTACAGTGTGCATAAAACCACTCCACAGAGAGGAGCACATACTTATATTGCCCTGTGTCTCTAACTCTTAAGAAAACAGCATCAGGAAGCTGGCAGCAGCATGGGCAGACTAGAATTATTAGCTCAAATAGTGAACAGCACATAGTAGAGTACCTGATAGAAACACATTACAAATTACAGTGCTTTTAGTGAGCATGTTAGGGACAAAAATGATATTTGTTTTTGATTTTAGTGGAAGTCAATTAATGCAACTTGTGATTTAACATTTATATATCAACAAGACATAAAATAGTTTGAAGTGTTGCAAATAAAATAACTGACAAAATAAAACATTTACTCAAATACTTTACTTTTATAACTGTCCCATCATTTGATTTTGATAGTATTCCCATTCAATGCTACACCACATTACATTTACCTGGCAGGTATCTCAGCAGGTGCAAGCATGGACCAATGCCACATACCACAACATGTATAGCCTCAATGGCTGTCTTTTTATGGACCTTTAGAATACACGACACTCAATAAAACAAATAAGTACACTTGATAGTACAACTACTATGCTAGAACATCACATTTAAACAAAAGCGGGCCCGGGCGCCACAAGGGGGCTGAAGGAGCTTAGCCCCCGCAATTGTATTTTTTGCCCTCTCTGTTTGTTTAAAGCTTTATGTCTCTAAAGAAAAATAGCAAAAACACAACAAAATGACTGGCCGATGTACATGTTACTATCGGGCCCCGCTGTCCATAGTACTGAAGCGGAGCGGAGGAGATCAATAGACAGAGAGAACACATCACTGGTTTCTTCACCTGCTTGCTTTTCATGGTTATAAACAGAACTTTCTCTAATTCTCCCATTGTAGCAATCTACAGACAGTAGGGGAAACGACGTGGAAGTGAAGGGACAGGCAGCTGTCACAGGCCTTCTTGTGTTGAGTTTGTTAATAAATTTAAATATATATATTTAGCGCTCTGCCAGTGATGCATTACTATGTGAGTGCTCTGATTAATAATGTATTCTTTCATTTTGAAATAATAGCCTTATGTTGTATTTATTCAGCCTTTCTAAAACTCATTATTTTATGAAAAAACAGGGGAAAAAATGTTTTTTTAATAGCCCCTGAAGTCACACAAGTCGTAACTAACTTTTCTGGATGAATCGTTTTTTCATAGCAGGGGAAGGAAAGAAGCTCCACTTACAAGAAGCATGCATGACATGAAGGGACACAGAGATGACTAAAGTGTCTAATCTGAGTAGTTACAGTAGTTTAAAAGATGCCAGGTACAAAACCTGTGAAATGAAAGCAATGAGACCTCCATGTCATACCTTGTTTCTCAAATTGAAACCGAATTTGCTTCCCTTTCGCGGAGCTTTTCTGCTTTTCTCTTTGGTTTATTAGAAAAAGGAACATGTTTGAATTTATTTCTCACTTTCAACATGTCTGTCACTAATTCCAAAACTTATAATTATAAGAATCCCAGAAAAGAAAGCAGAAAGTCAGTCGGAAATTCTGCCAATTCCAAACCAAATCTATATGAAAGTCAGTTCAGTGGCCATTACGGTGCATGTTTAACACGGTAATCATTTAATGTTGTTAAAAAGCTCCATGCAGCACCCTCAGTAGAACCACCAAACAGCTATCTATTCTTACCTTCACTTTGCACTGACTGCTCCCAGGACTAAGGAATAATGAGGAGACTGCAGAAACCTCAGGGGTAATGTAGGAAGCCCTTGTTGTACAACAGATAAACAAATCATTTGCTGTAATGCGTATGTTATCTAAATAATGATATCACCATGAATAATGTTATTTGAACGACAATAAATGGCCACTTGATAAGAAGAGAGGGGATTTACAGTGTCTGCGGGGACAAACATGATAGTAGTGAAATAAATGTAGTCCAGAGCACGATGCTGTAATTCAATCTTTAGCTAAGATCTTTACGGTACAGCCGGGGCCTCCGCCGTCAGCTGCAGACTGCCATAGAGCGCCACGTCTCCCAGATAAATTCTCATGACAGTCTGCGAAATGCTCCCATAACCAGTGACACTGGATGATTTCCCGCCTCTGACAAGCCCCAGTATTGAGTATGATAACACTTACTTTGTCTTCATCCTTGGCTGGAGTATAATATCAATCCGTTTGATGATCCAGCAAACCGAGTCGAGCACTTGTGTATCAATCTTCATACATCGCTGCCTAGTGTCTAACAAAGAGCCCAGAATGGGATCATTCAATCACTCCTGGGCTGTGCTGTGTTCGGTACACTTGGCCTTCTCTACAGCTCAAGTGTTTCACTCCCTGTCAGCATCCCTCCTATTTTTCATCCCCTTCTGTTCCCTGTCTCTTTCTTTTACTTGTGGGGGGGGGATAAAGACACAGATTACAGACGATCATAGGACTGCGCACTCGTCATAACTAAATGTCACATGGTCAAATAGAATTTGGGAACCATACAGAAGATGCATTTGACTCTGTTCTCATCTTTCAACTGTCTCACCTTTCTCATGACCTGACTCTACTTTTACCTCCCATAAATCACTGCTGCTTTACCTTTAAACCCTTCAACACTAATAGCAGCTTCAAATCTGGCGTTCATTATGTGTCTGAATTTAAGAACTATTAGGCTATCTTACTAATTTCTTAGAGGTTTGCAATTAGATTTTTTGTTTAAGTCTGTATTTTTATTATTAAACTGTGACCAAAATCTGACAACTTTAACCTTGTCCCTTATCAAACAGTAATGTATGTAATAGTAAGACATTTTGGGAAATATGCTTATTTGCTGCCTTGCCGATAGTTATATGATACCGCTGTCATGTTTGTACACTAAATAAGCTCATGGCAGCAGGCACAATTTGTCTTTTTACATTAGTTAGCTTTAGAGGCACTAGTAGGTGGATTTAGTTACTAACAGCCACGGCAACTGCCCCCCTGTTTCCAGTCTTCCTGCTAAGCTAAGCTAACTGGCTGATGGCAGCTTACCATACAGACATGACCTCATCTAAATCTAAGAAATATGGCGTATGTTGTGCTGGCCCTGTGCGCCAAAGGTTCAAATTTGACCCGAGCAGCGCTGACCTATGTGGATACAGCCAATCGCTAATGGCCTCTGCTTGAACTGAAAGATGACCAAAAAATAATCACTTGTGTCTCTGAATTTCAGAACAGTGAAATAACAAAATGGCTTCATATCAAGACCAGACAAAATATACATCGACATATCAACATATCAACAATATTATCTGAAATGTAATGATCTACCGCTAGCAACATTGATATAAAAAGGTTGGACAAAACAATAGAAATACCCGTCAGTATAACGCCATACAGTTCAACAGCTCCACAAACTGCAGCCTGATCATACAGTTGAAGCAACACCTAAAACAGTTGAACATGATAACCTTTATGAAGCTAGGACTGCATTAGTTTTAACTAGGTGTATTTAATAAACTGGTAACTGAGTGTGTACATATGTAGGTATAGATCCAGTAGGATATCCTACACTTTCAACACCACAATAGTTAATAACATAGTAATAACCTAATAAGTAAAAAAAAATCATATTTAAGATTTATCACAAAATATGTCAAATGCTTTTACTGTATGCTGCATGAATAGATACATAATGGTATTGTCATTTTGAGCAATACAACATCAACCTTTACTTGTTATATGTGTACATAATAATAAAAGTTACCAAAAGCATACTGACTATTTCTGTGTATTTACGCTGACCATCTCCATTAAATGTGGCTCTGCAGGGTTTGGTGCACTGTGAAGACAACTGTGAGGCCGGGCTCTCCCGGTGAAATATAGCTCAATCAATAGACACTCAGCAATCAACTTTTACTTGTCAGTTTTGATATATCCGATCATGGCTTTGGGTTGTTTTGCGATGTCTAATGTTCTGTGAAGATGGGCCTTTCATATTCTTTATTGTTTCTCTCTTTTTTTTGCCCCCATCGACAAAAAAATGTGTTCACACTTTTGTGAAATAAAACCTTAGAGGGAGAGAAGGGGGGGAAATGAGAGAGGAGAGGGGGGGTGTGGAGGAAACAATGAAATTTAACCCGTTTAAAACTGTATCATTTTCAGACCATACCTCAGGGCGCTGGGTGTTTATCGGCGGGACTGGAGAAGCAGAGATCACCGGACTGGTAATTGTTTCCTCTAAATCTGCTGAGCTCTGAGGAACACCAAGTGCAGTTTTTCATCAGACAGAGAATGAGAGGGTAAAAGGACAATACTAAGAAAAGCAAAAATGCTTTAGTCCATCATGTTGGTTTTTATCACTTCATCTAACAAGTGAGTAAGGCCACTAGCCTTCCACACAACATAATTATAAACACAGCTTTTGCCACTGCTATGGTCACTGGAGAAAGGTTGGTTTCTGCTGCTGCCGCTGAGCAGTATACAACATTTTCTTTGACTAAAGCTACCAGAAAGAAAGAGGTGGGAAAAATACACAATAAATTGCGTAGGTATTCTAAATTTGATAGAAACAGAAGGAGAATTGAGGTGTTTTGAAAAGCACCTTAGCACTAACTTGATTTGACATTTTCCTATTGAGTCAAAGCTCAGCAATAGGCCTGATATCTCATTTAGCTGTGAAGTGATGTGCTCTTCACGCAGCCACAAAAAGACATCAGAAAAGCAAAGTACTGCCACTCTCCACTCGGACCAATTTGTCTCCATCACTCCATTCATATAAACACTGAATGATTTAGCTAAAATTGCGCAGAGAATCTTATGGGGATTTTTTTTTCCCCACTTTATTTTCATTATACTTGCGAGTATGTTAGAGGTTTCGATTTTATGCGTGCGTTTGGCTTTGAAAGTCTCAGATTTAGTGCTGTGGTATTGGCTCATTTTTCATATCCATTGTTGGCTTGTCAGGGTGTCATAGCTGTTCCACAGAGCTGTTAGATCAGTCCAAATGTATAAATCATCCAGGATCTGACACACTCATTTAATTTGGGGGGCCCTGGTGCAGCAGCGGTCCTATTAATGAAAAATCCCTGCCCTGTTTGCTGAGTGGGAACATTCAGCCTTTTTTATTTTATTTTTTATTAACATTGATATTCTGTATGATTTCCCTCAGTAGCCTGTTGGCTGCCTACTTGGCACTTTGTCATTTATCATCATATGTTATGTTTGTCAATCCGTTGAATTCTTTCAGTCAAAAGTCCTTAAGAAAATCACTTTGCATATTAAGAAAAAGGGGCAAACTCTGAGGGTGTTAGGTGGACTAAACCTTTCACATTCCTCAGTGCAGTGGTGGTTCCAACCCCAGAGCCTGTGTTATTGTTTTCCATCTGTGAAATAAAGTAACAGGTACTTAATGTACCAAAAACAATTTGTACAGCAGTTCTTTTTCCCCATTGAAGGCGTGCATGGCTCGCTGAGGGCTCCCCTTATCTCAGCGAGGCTAATCCATTTTCACACTGCGCTCCGGCGCTCTCATTTTACAGCTGAGGAGCTCTCCGGCTCCACGCTGGGCCTGAAATGGGACCCCAGTCACTGTGGCCCCTTGGAGTTTGCGTAGGTAAGTGTGCAGAACAAATGCTGAAAAGTCTTTAAAAAGTTAAAGGGACTAGTTTGGCTTTTTTTTTTCTCCCCTCCCTCTCTCTCTCTCTCTCTCTCTCTCTCTCACACACTCTCTCTCTCTGGGTCCCACCTGATCACCTACATTTTTCCTGCATTTCACAGTGTGAGCTGCTGTGCTTGAGCGCTGTCACAGGAGAGTGTCTGTAGGTGGAGGAGCATACAGAAAGTCAAAAAATGGTGTGAGATACTATGTACTGTGTGTGCTGATTAACTGTTTTGTAAATCTGTGCGAATGCAGGCATTACTATGATCTATTAAAGTATTTGTCACATGCAAAAACTTTGTCAAGTCATTTCACTCGTGCAGACTGATACAAAGATACTGTTTATTAATACCACATGTGTAAGCTGCAGCTACGATAATGGGAGCAAGTGGGATTGATTGTGGTTTGAAATGATTACCACAAAACTTGATGCACCAGTGTTGCACATCAAAAAAAGCCATGATTAGGATGTAAAGGATCAGGGAAATAAATTGCTCACAAAATCTTGGATCTTTTTTTTGTTCATACATAGGATCCATTTTGCATTAATAACATGCAATTTGTTATTGAGGTGCAAGCAATATTTTACCTTTAAAACATGCAAATCTAAAATAAGAAAAACCATGCAACTCCACTCCCAACAATACAGATTTGTTTCCCTCAAAGTCAAAGAATGTGCATCACACCAGACTGTGGCACAACAAAAAGCTGGCAGGTCTGCTGCTTGATAATGATATTGGGGTCCCACAGCTTCCACATGAATTACTATCTAATGGGGGCCCTTCTGGTGGTCTGCTATCATGGGTGCTTGATTCAAGCGCAGGTTGGAAGCCCTTCCTGGGGCGTCTTTGTTTGAGAAGGTCAGCCAGGACTAACTGAGGTCATCCTGGTTCAGAGGTGTGCAGGGAAAACATCCAGGAGAAAGGGATAAATGTCCTTTGAGTGCCAGTTAAATTGGGCATACCAACAATTGACATCATTGACAGGGTTGTGTAAAATAAAGAAATCTATTAGTTATAGATACAAATGAAAAAATACAGTTTTTTTGAGATAAAAATTCACATTTATGAGAACGTAGGTGTGAAGGGGTACAGGAAATGTAACAAAGACCTAATTTTTCATCAGCAAAACAGAATGTAAGTACAAAACTGACACACATTTACCACTTGAGACCCAATATTTATCAACTCACAAACCCCATCGTGTCTGAGTATATGTGATTGTTTTTGCTTGCTTGTTTTTAGATTCTGACAACATTCCCAACACATATTACCGAAAATTTTTTTTGATTTACTTGCGAGCCATGATCCTGCCCCTTTGCTATCCCATCATGCCAAGTCATTTAAGGCATCTGTGGCCTCTCTGGCCCAGCCCCTGCAGCCCCATCAACCCCCTGCCGCGGGCCACAACAGCGCATGCCCACTTGGCTGGGCCAGCCGGGAGGGCAGCCGGGCCAGGACTCCCAGGACTCCCAAGCATCCAGAGCAGCTGGAAGTCCCATCTTCCCATCCTGCTTCTCAGCAAAACAATCAAAACACAGAAAATCTATAATAAATCAGTCTCAGGCTCTATCTGGGAAAAGAAAAAAAAGGGGGCTCAGTCAAGGAAAAGCTGTTTGAAAACTGAAAACGAGAAATTTTCTTTGGCAGTTTGAAGAAAGCAGGTTAAACAAATGGCTTTGAGGTTGAAAGGTTGTCTGTTCGAATCCCCATACATGCTTGGAGAATGTAGGTGAATTAAAGCCCTTCCATCAGCAACTAATTTCTCTACAAATAGCCCTTAATAATAAAAGTTTTTAAAAAACAGCATGATAAATTAAGGACCTCTTAATATCTGCTGTTCACTATGCCTCAGCCCTGCAATTTATATAAAGGCAAAGCAGGGGTAATGTAATTACATGTAGCTTGTACATTTGCAATTGTGCATAAGTGAATGTGCAAGTCTGCTGATGTGATTCACAGTTCAAACTTACTTAGCCTCATTGAGTTAACCCCTCTAACCTAAACAACTGTAATGGAGAGCATGAAAAATCTCCCTTTCGTTCTCTCTCTCTCTTCTCGCACCCCCCAAGCACACGCACACACACACACACACACACTTAGTCTGACCACCCCAAAGCTAATGCAGTTGACTCAGAAGGTCATCTGCAGTTCACCGAGAGGTTAGAGATAAAGAAACACGTATTCTCTTTTGTGTTTGCTGTCTTCTTCTGGGGATGAAAAGGTAGGAGGGGGAAAAAAAAAAGATGTCTTAGCTGGAGTGTTAATTTGTTCTCATGGTTTTATTTTAAGTAAATGCAGAGATTTTGTTTTTTAAGAATCATCCAGATGCCTCAATGTGTGATGTATGACTCCTATAAGTCAAATCAGATTACAAGAAAGTCCTCCCCACACTGGTGTCTATTTTGGTGGGCTCACCACTGGGCCCAATTGTTTACATTAAGATGAGCTGGATTCTTTCTCTCTCACTCACTTGGACTGATTTGAAGTTTGCTCCCTCATCCATGTAACTAATGCTGAGCGAGGCCAAGCTAGACTGCATCTGAATGGGCCTCTGAGCCGCTAGAGGAAGAGATTCATAATCACAGACGAGATGACAGGTGGATCAAATTTCTAAACTTTTTTTGTGTGAGCGGTGACAGGCTATCAGTCAGCGGGCAAAGATGGTGTTTTCTTAACCCTGGTGTTGCATTAGGTTGACATCCTGCTGTGGCGGAACTAGGTGACATATTGATGTGGAGGAAATATAACAGGCGGGAAGCTTTAAGACTTCAGGGCTTGGCTGGGGAAAAAAAATTACAAGCAAGAGGGGTTTGGGGGTTTTATGGGTAACAGTCAAACAAAGCAACCATCTTTATGGTCTGTCTGTGAATATGCCTGCTTCAGCTCTGCAGGAACAATGCTGGAGAAGTTTTGATGCATTAGACTAAGTGCAACAAAACGAAACAAAGGACTAAAAGAAGGCACAAAGTGAACTCTGCTGTTAATTATGATGAAATAAAAGGACATTTCCCATAAACAAAAATATCACTTTTATTGATTAATGCACAGTAAACACCCAAAGGACACCCTACAGCAATTTTTCAATTTAGAACCTGAATGGTGATGGCCCCCGTAAGCCGAGGGAGTATATTGGTGAGGCGGACTAAAACCCATGCATCAAATCAAAGTGGAGAGTGTTACCATAAGCATGAAGACAAACTGCTCTCACGTTTCTAAGTACAGAAGTCTACGTTCAGTTACTTTGTCACAAATCACTGCAAGGCTTCCCTCCCAATCCGTCATTTCGGGATTACCGGGAGTTTGCGTGGCGCTGCCATCGGCACACAAGCCTGTCACCTGCTCAGTGGGGGTAATAATTGGTATGAAATAGCGTTATGGACAGCTGAAAGGTAAGTGCTCTGATTGACTGGGAATCCACTCCGAGGATTCCTGTTTTACACTTTGTCAGGGTTCTCGGTTCTCCTTAACTCTCTTTTTCTTCTCCCCCACAACTCCCTTACACTCTTTTCTTTTTTTCTTTTTAGTGCTATGGATTTGTTGTCATGGAGGCCTGACAATCTTGCTGACAAATCTGTCAGAAAATGAATTTTTTCAGCCGGCCCTTGATTGACTCCATTTGTGGGGTGTAACTCTATCAGAAAACGCCAGTCTCCTGCTCATTCAGTCATCCTTTTTTCCGACTAGCCGAGTGGAGAGTCCGACAGAGACAGAGAGGAGAAAAGAGACAGAGATTTTAAGGAGTGATGGGTGGGAAAAAAAACATGAAGCTCTTGTTAAAATATCAGGTATATATGAGGGATTTAGGTTTTATATTTTAACTTATTATTATTTTAACATGTTTCCCTTTTTTAATTGATGTCATTCCCAGAGTATATTCTGCAATGACAGGAAAACAGATGAGACTGAAGATGGGGAGCAAGGGCAGGGAGCGAGCGGTCACGCTGCATGGCGACGCACTGCACGCCTGTATGGAACAAACAGGCGTAGAAATCTGTACTAGACCGGGATGTGCATAGCAAATCACACACTACACGACATGCATCTGACAGTGAACAAGAGGAATTTGTTTCGCTCTAACACTTGAGACGGAGATGGGAAGGAGATGGAAGGAGGAGGAAAGAGGAAGAGTGTCACTTGTATGTAGTAAAACACAAATCTGAGAGCAAAAATTACATCCCGTTCAATACAGATGTGCACGCATTTAAAAAACAAACAAGTTCAATAAAAAAAAAAAAATAGTAACGTTATTTATTTTTAAAAACAGAAAGGCCACATTCTCAATTTGTCAAAAGTGACATTACATTGTGGGAGGTAAAAAAAAAACGTGCCTCTCCTGCAGATCACCCAGTTGTTATTTGTGCCTTAATGTAGCTGCTGGTATTAGTCTCTCAAAGCAGTGGCTGTGATGCTCCAAGCCTCACATATTCTTTTCTATGGCTTATCAGTCGGGAAGCCAGAGGAGCTGTCCAGTCTCATTCTCTCATTGGAGAGCACATGTCAGGACCTATTTGCCACTGGTTACTTTGAGAGTGACATCAGTGATGACCTCTTGACCCCGGCTGACGGAGAAATGCTTCTGCAATAGTTTTCCATTACAGAGGCGAGAGAGCACGGACACCAGACGGATATGTTGAAATGGGAAAATAGGAAAACTGGAAAAGGCATTTAGACCTGTATTTGACCTATCATGTTTCAGTTTTCTGCAGGAGGCTTTTATGAAATGAGTATCTGACCCATAAACAAAGCCTTTGCCTTCTCTCTCCTGTGTTTTTCATGACTGTCCACCAAAGGGATAAATAAAACAGGGAGCATTACAGCCTCTATTCATTTTGCTTGGTTTTGTCCTCCTGTTTTTCCTTGATGATGTACCTGCTCGTCAGTCTGGCTATGTGTGAATCAGCCTTGAATGTATCTGTAGAGTTTCAAATTAGGGGACAAATTGTTGTGACTGAGCTTTCGACATGTCTCTCAACAGGTTGGATACCAGCGTTTCATATAGATCTGAGCTGAGTTAAGTCGACGACGATGTTTTCTTCATCCCAGAGCACTCTGCTTGAGATTGCCATTGCAGTTCTTCAACACAATAAATAATATGAGGATACCAGCTGAATCCCAAATTTGACCAATTGAAATCGATGTACTGTACCGTTTTTGTGATGCCACTTTAGAACTTGTTATCTGGTAATTACAATAAATGAGCAGAATTTCTTAAAATGAAAATGTGTGCTTTGTGAACATGAATTCTCACTATGACGTATTAATTGACATAAGGCAGACTAGAAACAGGTATTAGTCTGAAATTGAACTAGAATGTAGATGTCATGTACAGTTACGTTACATGTTATATGTATAAACATGTATACTGTTTTTTGCTGAAAATGCAGTACTGTTAATATTGTCTGTGAGCAAAACTTTACCACCCCTAACCCTTGCCAAACTCTTAAGGCAATAGTTGGGACATTTTGGGAAACACTTTTATTTGCTGTCTTGCCGGGAGTTAGAATTCTTCCACTTTCATGGCTGTATGCTAAATGTGAAGCTACAGGCAACAGCCAATTACCAATCCGTAGCTTAGTATAAAGATTGGATAGGGGAAAAGGGGAAAGCTTGGCTCGGTCTAAAGGCTAAAACATCCATGCACCTCTAAAACACACTATAGCAATAGACCTTTTTCACTGCAGCCATTTTGTCATGAAATAGTAGGGTAATCATTGGTGTTACCAATGACAGTAATTAAAGTTGTGTTCCATTTAGTGTTGCACAGCCACTCCAGTGAGCCAACATGATCTGAATGTAACAGAACCTTAATTAGTATCATTGGTGGCACCTGTGTTTACCCTATTTCATGTCAAAATGGCTGCTGTAAAGAAGGCGTGTTAACATGTTGCCATCATGTAATCCCTGTGAGGTTAAAGGTCCAGTGTGTAACATTTAGGGGGCTCTATTTGCAGGAATTGAATATAATACTCAGAGGTCTCATCAATAACTACACACACACACAATACAAAATGGCCAATATTAATAATAGATAAAAAAATATCAATAGAAACTAAGAAATTGGCTCCTACAGTTTTCATAATGTATAATCACCTGATGTGTTTTTGTTACCTTTAAATGAGCCACTTTTATCTATGAATGCAGTGGGTCGTCTTTCGTGGCAGACGCCATGTTGAACCACCATGTTTCTAAAGTAGCCCAGAATGGACAAACCAAACACTGGCTCTAGGTGTTCGAGAGATTCACTGCCGTTTCCCCTCTCCCTTGGAAAGTAAGGGGATGCGAGTGAGTTATAATCTGAAACTACACCACTAGATGCCACTAAATCCTCCACACTAGACCTTTAACAGCCAACCAGCTGAGATTCCAGTAAGTCACTGCACCCAGTTTAGGAAAACCACAACTTTTTTACTGTTAAGTTTTTGTATGCATTCAAGAAAAGACAAACAATAGCAATTAGTGAGCTTTAGAGGTGCTGGTGGGATAAGCTAAGCATTAGTATCAATCTTTAATCTAACTCTCGACACAAGAAATAGAGAATAGTTCTAGAATAGTCTGCAATTCCCAAAATGTCAAACTTTTGAATAGTCTAATCTAAACAAGAGGGGCTGGCTGTGAGCGGGTTGTCCACTAATCACAGGGTTGGTGGTTGGTGGTTCAGCCCTCTTCCTGTCTACACGTCGAACCATCCTTGGGTTGCCATCGGTGTGTGTGAATGGGTGATGAGGGGTAAATTGTAAAGCGCCTTGAATAAAAGATCTTTATAAATGCAGCCACTTTTCAACAGTAACCCCACAGTTCAATTTTAACCTTTTGTCATGACAATCAGGAGGATACATGGTGTCCAAATTGTGGTATTTCCCAAAACCAAATTTGTGGTGAAGAAATGTCATTGACATAATTCATATAACGCCACATTTCTGTTTGAGCAACTTCAACTAAAAAGTACAATATGCTCCCTGCCAGTGCTGATTATACTGTACAGATCATGCAACACACTAGCCCATCCATCAGGTTCCCATTTGTGACAGTGTAATAGAGTCTTTGACACTTGTAAATCTATTATATGAATGTCATTAAAAGCATCTGTGCTGCTCCATCAAAGTGTGATTGACAAATTACCCGCAGTAAACCATGAACAAGAAAGCAAACTGTGTGGGAAGATGTCCATTTAGAGTGCTGATTTATGTAATATGACAGGGATGCTTTGATGGTGGTATTTCTGTCTTATCACCCATTATGTTTCTCTACAGCTCATAAAGATATGTCACCATGTGAAAGCTTTGCAGGTCAGTCTGAAGAGACGGCAAGCGTGCTAGTTAGTCAGCTACCACTGCTGGCCTTTGCCTTCATGATAAATTACATTTATGAAAGCTGCAATTACCTGATTACCTCGCCGTTCTGGCTCCCACTCACTAGCAGGATTCATCACGGCCCTATAATTTAATTCAAATTACCCATGAACCTTAGTCCATAGTGTCAACAGTAAATGCCATTGTGACCCTATTGAGTGTAAGTAATGTCCTCTGCAGTCAGCACAGTAGAAAGTGAAATAATAAGGTGTTTCTTAAAATGAACATCAGAGGTGAGAAGAGCGACAGATATTACAAGAGTGAACATGCTAAGAGGTGACACACCAATCACTCAGGACCCAGTGGAGGATATTAAAGGTGTAGTTAAGATGCTGGTGTATGCTGGGATTAGCATGTGACATAGCTCCCTGGCCCATCTTCACCATCAGCCCCACGGGAAGCTGGCAGCAGATTATTATTATTATTATTATTTTACGTTCCTCCCTCTCCCCGAGCAAACTGACCTCCCCAGACCTCCCAATATACAAGCTCCTGTATCCTCAGATCAGATACACCCTGAGGATTCACAAAACAAACTAACCGCTGGGCTGGTATGGGCCCTCCTATGGTCCACCATCTCTCGCTCGGCATGGAGGCAGTAGTTCTGATTCTGCTTTCACACACACCGAATCAAACAGAGCTATGACATTTTATACAGCGCTAAACTCTTACACTGCACATCAAAGGTGATCGAGTTACAACAACTAAGTTTTCCATCTCCAGGAGGTGCCTCGCAACGTGAGAGTCGGCAGCGAGCATGAAGTTGATTTCCTCACGCATTCATAAATTCATTAGTCTAAACTTTTCAGTGTATCAGTTACATTAAGCCTCATTAACTTCTTTTTTCCTGCTTTATATTAGCTAATTAGCTCAGGGGTGGCCACAAATTAATTACCATCTTCTACAGCCTCATGCAATTGCATTGTGTTTATTTAGTCTCTCCTATTAACTTTTAATCTTTTCCTACTCGTAAAAACAGGCAATTAACATTTTTTGATAAACAAAAATGATGCTAGCTCAGGGATAATCAGCAGCTCTGCATGTCGTCCTTACAAAATTACCCTGTCAGCTAATTTGACCCTGGAACCGTCCTCAGTCCAGAGTGGCTTGTGTGTAGTTGAATAACAGCATGTGACAATTGTGTGACCTTTGTTTTCTTTTTGCTCTTTTCTCTTCTCCAGCACTTCTTTCCTTGAATGCAATACAGTTTGGTGCGCAGCTGTCATATGACAGATGCCAATCACTATAGAAAATGTCGATTCTGATTTAATTCTCGGCAATGGGTGAGAGTGGCAATCCAGTAATATGACAGCAGAGTATTCAGTGTAGAGATGCTGCAGAAGTCTTCAATTTTCCTCAGTGTATTTCAATAAAGCAACACAATGGCTGCTTCATTAGCCCATTGATTCATTAATGTAGCCATAATTCTTCCTCATATTCACAGAGCACAAACAGCGATGATACAAAAGGTAACAGTAATGACAACTCCATCCACGGTCGAATTCCTGTTAAGGCACCAGGCGGCTATCTGCTTTGATAAAGAGGCCCATTTATACGCTGTCTCCTAGCACAGGGTCATCCTTCTCCATATTCTGTGTATTGACCCGGGTTGTTCCTTTTATTACAAGCAGGTTTTTTATTGAAGGATGATTACATTGAATGATGTCAAGCGAGGGGAGAAAAGATCGACCAGAATAATGACGTTCCGGAGAAGAAGAAAGCGATGGGGGTGGGCGGAGGGGTCGATGGCTGCACTTGCCCTGTCTTTCTGTGCGGCCTCACAAATTGAGTCGCATCCTTGCTCATCCATTATTTAAGGCCGATCGGACTCTCTTGGCAACTATGGATTTGATAATCATTCCCATGTCCATATTAAATATGTGACATAAATATCACAGTAGGGGCTTGTCAATAAGAGCGCAGCAGTGTGAAACTGGGGTGTAAAAGAGAAACTAATATATGGATATGAGACAGAGAGGAGATGAAGAGATGAGGCGCTTGTACAGATGTTTTCCTGCCTCCAAGACTATAGGAGCTGTTAAAAAAGATACTGGAATTGTATCACATAACAAGTTCACTGCACCAGTCCTTTCAGCGATGCCCCTGCCCAGCACTTTGTATCTGTCATTGTAGCATTGTTTTAGCACACTTGCAGCGTGGCTCAAGGGATGGAACTGTCTTCAGGTTTATGACCAAATACCTGCCAAACTAATGACATTCCCATTAGTCTAAGCTGCACTTTGTTAGCGCTAATTAGCTAATTGTATCATGCTAACAAGCTAAGCTAACCTACGATGGCGACCACAGATGTTTAGAAGATCATTCATTACTTGCCTGTAAACATTTTCATTGTGAGCATGTTAGCATGCTGACATGAGGATTTAGCTCTAAGCTGCGCCTGTCTACAACTTCACAGAGATGTTAGCATGGCTGCAGGCACTTCTGTAGTGGATGTTGTTAGCTTTCTAAAAAAGCTACATGCCATTTATAGTTTAAAATTTCAAGTACCCATAATTCTTTTTTTTCCTAAATTTTGAGCACATGGAACATGGTTTCTCATTTGCAACCTTCTCTCCTGTTCACTGGTCTTTTATGTTGAGGATTGCCTTTAATCATAAGAACATGTTTCCTGTTTGTGTTGTATAATACTAAAATGTGCTCTTGAGTGCTGTATCTATGGGCAACGAAAGCAACAAAACAGACATTTATTCATATGAAAATGTGTCTGTGTGGGCAAAGGAGCAGTCTGTGAGGGGAAAAAGGGGGTGTCGGGTTGTAAGTCACCACATAAATAAGGTGGAAAGAGGGCTGATAACAAGAACCAGCATCTGCCAGGCAGGCAGGCAGTATGTCTCCTTTCTCCACAGTGGACTCTTCGTCTCCTGTGATTTTCTCCAGCTGCTGGTCATGAATACTGGCCTATGCACTCTAGATTAAAGCACAACACATGTTTCTCTGCAGGCTAGACTATATATCATCCCCTGATAACCAATGACAAACGCTCCTACATATTGTCCCAGAGCAAAGACAGAGTACGGAAAACAATGTTTGGATGTGAGCTGTTGAAGAATAGATATCTGTTACTCAGCAGCTCGTCTGGTTGACCGAAAAAATGTCTTGTTCATTCATATTGATACCAATTTGTTCTATTTGAAGAATGCCATTTTTTCACAATATCATATTGTAGTTCTGCATGGGTGTGTTGTGTAGACATTTAGTCAGCCAGGGTGAGATTATTCAATTTTAGAGCTGTTCCCACCAAACGGAAGTGTCCAAACCATTCCATAACCACTTCTCTTCAGCAACAGCAGACAAGAACATAACTTTCTATGGCTTCATGAGAAGACTGCGCACAAGTCTGCTTTTCCCGCTCCCACTTGGTCATCATGGTTGACCCACACCGGCAGTGGTTTATGTGTCTTGGCACTAAGCATCCTGCATGTTATAAGTGTTCTAGCCTAGCCAGACTAGGTTTGTTGGGTTTTTTTCAGTCATCTCCTTAAATGTAACTTCACCATGATGACAGTGAGGGTGAAGCAGAGTCTCAGCTCTTCTGAGACTTACTCTCTTGTGCTTACATTAGACCTCTTGAAGATGACAGTGATTCACTGCTGCTCAGTGAGAAGGATGCTCTGTCATCCTTTTCTGTCAGGGTGGTCTTGTGTCTTCAAATGGAGGAGAACTTGCTCACTTTCATGTTAAAAGAGCAAAATTTCTGTTTTGGTGTTTTCCCATGTGAAGTCATTACTAATGACTGGACACAACTGGTGTTTAACATATAAAAAAAGTTCATATACACTGTCTCTTCCCTTGTGTCTAGTAGTCCAAGCTGGAAGAATGCCTTACGCAAGTGGTTCCCACCCTTTTTTCCTTTAGGTACCCTTTTTCTGTCATTGAGTAAACTGGTGAGCCCTGACCAAGTGGCATATTTTTGGGAGTTTATGTAAAACGAGGAATGAATTTTGAGCAGATTATTTCCTAGTTTTCCTAATATTTTTATACAATTCTGTATTGTGTTTTTTTCTAAGGCAGGACGAGACTGTTGATCAGAGAGTGAAGGCTCTGTAAGTATAGCTTGCGTTTACATATTCAAAGTTTAGATGTTAAATCATAATCTAAATTTGGTATTTCATTTCATTTTATTCTCAGAAATAAGCAAAATGGTGTGGTATAGGCCAACTGCGTATATTTTATGTTTTTTGTGTATAAGTTTTATTACACCCCTTAAAATCAAGAGTGCCTTGCAACCCCGAATGAAGCTTTGGCGACCCCTAGTGGGGGTCAGGATTCCCGGTTTGGGAACCACTACCTTACGCAGTGTGGCTTGTTCTCCTTTTGGCACCTCCTACCAACAGGAAGTGAGTGTGAGCCCAGGTTGACACTCATGGTATAATACTGGGCCTTCTAGGACAGGATGGCAGCAAATGATGAGTCAACTCAATTCACAGCAAATTTTGCCTTTTTCTTCCAATGACAGCAAGGTCCATTGCTTAAACAGTAAGCCACTAAGGAGCCACTCCAGGGCACCAAAGTCAAAAAGTTTCAAATTCTGCACATAATGGCTTTAATAGACCACGATCAAACACAGGTGTAAATAATTTATTGTGGCTACATTCCAATTAGGTATTCCAGTACTACCGCCTTAAATCTTTTTCAGAATGTTGTCCAGGAGAGACTGGAAATTGCATGCAACAAAGTCATTGGCTGTAAACAAAACTTCTTCTAGTTGGTCCGGTTGTAAGTACATGATCAGCGTTTTTTACCTCTCTGAGCTATCTCGAGACATTTTCCTGCAGAACTCCTGCAGTGAAGGTCTACTGACTTGTTCTCAGTTGCTAAATCACATATATCCATCCTATATTTGTTTCCTTTAAGAATTACCTCACCCAACTACCAACAACCTACTGTGCAGACTAGACAATGCATCATTAGGTCATAAATTACATGAATCAAGAAATATTTTAATGATCACATTCACTGTACATTAAATTGACGATATATGATATTATCGGGTATCGTGATAAGAAGCGCTACAGTATTTTGTAGTGAATTTCTATCATCAGGATGATCATAAATATCCTCACCTGACTAAAAAAAGCCATCTAACAGGCCTATATTGATTTCCTGATTCATTTGAACAAGGGGGGACCCTTAACTTTTCAGTTATTCTAAAATCCTAAGCCTCACCATGACGACTGTCCAAGCTCCGCTTACACAGTCACAAGTATTCCAAACATTGCTGAATATTAGCTGTCCTATCTGTAAGGCAATAAAAATGTCTGTTAACAAAATGTAATTCTATTATGTTTGTGTGGCATTTCAAGAATTTTCAAGCATATTTTGATGATTATCGCAATACTATCGTGAATCGTAATTATTTTGATAATTGATAATCGTAACACCTAATACATACATATATAAACCTGCAGTAGGCATGTAGATTTCCCTCTTTTCCCCCCTTTCTTTATTAGACTGTTTTATTGTCAGGGGGATAAAAGTGCATTCAACAACTTTTTCCCTGCCAATTCACATTAGAGAGCAATCTTAGTCTAGTTAATTCATAAAACACACATCTGAGCACACAACAATTGCTTCAGTTAAGTTGGTGAACTCCAGGGTGACAAGCTACAGATGGCGTGTGTTTCATCTGTTTTGAATTCAATCATGACAGGAGAGAGGGTTTATCTTCATATCATGACGATTTATGTCATGTGTCTTAATAAGACGAAACAGAAGGCAAGTCTGCCCCTAAACCTTTCAGCAATTTTGTTATATTGTATTACATGCCTTCCCATCTAATTTCAAGATTATGCATTTGATTGAAGTAATTTGTCTTGCCTTTCACTCATTCCTTATGTGCAGCTCTGCTGTCATGTCAGCTCTGTCAGCACGCTTATTTACAAGCATTTAAAAATTGTCTGAAATAGAAAAACATTGTTTAACAAGTGCCACGGAAAGCTATGCTGTCTTACTTTCACACTTTAAAGCATTATCTCATTGAATACTCATATTGATACCGTTGCTCTGAAATGACGATGCATTAATATTAACCACAACAGATGATGAAGCCTAACGGGTTTAAACTGTTGGCAAAATTTTCACATGAAAAAATACAAGATTCCCTCCGACAAGCCTCATCCTTCGCTTTAATGAGAGGACCCACTGTCATTGTTGCATCAGGATAGAGGTAAGTATCAGTGGAGCAGGGAAAACAAATTCAATAATAATTAACTTGGGTCATCTACTCATCTGCTATGGCTCATAAACCTTAGAGAAAATTTCCCCCAGAACTTTTGCAAAGCCCTTAAGTCTTTCACATGCCCGCAAGAGATGCTTTACACAAACAAAACTCAGTGCTTTGTTTCAGCCCATCACCCACTTTGCCCATGCCCAAAATCCCTAAAACGTCATGTCAGCTTTTGTGAATGCATACATGGGGCTGAATTTGACCCTAATGTTCTGTTTCTCCTGGAGACCTTAACAGCTGCAAAAAACATATTTAATAATGTTTTATTACATTTACACTTCATGACTTTTCTTCCTTTTATGAGAATTGCCTGATAATGTGATTTGAACAGATTGAACAGATGACATGTTTCAGATTATTACATTACTTCTGTTTGGGGTCTTAGAGAGTCAAGGTTTACAACACAGGTAAGTTTTTACAACAACACCCTCAAAACCCCAAATATGTCTGTTTAGATTTCTGTTGTTGGAGTTTTATAGCCATTTGTCCATATAATGGGTAATAGGATGTTAGACCTCTGCACATTCTGCACATTTATTTGTCTGTGAATGGCTTTTTAGGAAATAAAATCTCTATATATTTCATGCTCATATCACATACGGAATATGAAACACTTCCTCATTTGGAGCTGTATCATTTCTGTTATGTCATTAAATATAAACGCGCAATTTGTGGCAGAGAGAAGAAGCTTTAAACTTTTATACATGCTGGGATGATGTAAAGCACAAAATATATATTTTTAAGGGAAAAAAAGACTGATTTTGCATTATTATTTTCACACATACAGCACTGGAGTCAGTGGGGCCCAAAAACAATAAGGAGAAGAATATGTATATATAGCATACCATAACAGAACATATTAAAACAGAGAGGGGTGTAGAGAGTTAAGTGTTTCTTTCTGATCACTCTAGCTACATGTGGCACCTGAAAACCACTTTCTTCTCCTTACATCTACTATCTTCTACACTCACCAAGACAAAGTGTGGCCCCTTCAGTGTGCCGGCTTTGCTGTTGTGTGTCGTGTGAGCTGCTCTCTATGCCGGCTGTCAGCTGGCTGTAGAGCTAATATCTGGGCTGCCTCTCTGGCTGGCAGACCCAATCAGACTCTGGAAGCTGGGCTGATTGGACTGACATACTCCATCAAACCCAGCATCAAACCGCCTCTGACCATACACTGGGGTCTGACTGCTTCGGACATCAAGGAGTAGGCCGGTGCAGGCTTTTTTAAACAATCCTAATATAGATCACAGAGGTTTCTTTCTCGCTACCTCTCCTTGTAGAATTTCAGGAGTTTTAGATGCATTTTTTAGAAGAAGTCTCAAGTTATTTGTTTGTATTTGCAGTGAAGCATGCATACTTTTGTTGTAGAGGATTATGAAGGTTTGAATTCTATTGTGTTTTCAGTCAGCAGGAGGTCCAGTTAACCATCATCAATTTAGGTTGTTTTATGTTGTTGCAGATAATAGTTTCCAATCTATTTACCCTTTTGGCACAAATGCACTCAAGTAGTTCAGGGTGTGTTTGCTTGTCTCTATTTGTATGTCATATTTCTTGTGTGAAGTAATTGAGTTTGAAGGGATGTAGTCAGATCTTCCAGACTTTTGAACCGTGTCGTATTTAATATCAAAGCATGTGGCATCAAGACTTGCACGCTTTGAACTGCTTTTAATCTGAACATCTCAACTAACCATACCGCACTTCCCAAATAAAACAGTTACTAGTTTGACATAATTAAGTATTTCATATAATTGTGTTGACTTTAATCATCTTTAATCACCCAAATATATTCTAAAATTGAAATGTTTATGAGAACATGGGATTTTTGTGGGAATGATCACAACCCTGAAAGCCTTGGACAAACATGCTGAACCTTCTAATTATGTAGTATAGTTAAGGAAGTACACTCAGCATATGTGTGTGCGTGTTTCATTCATTTCCGCCCGGAGGGGAGGATAAAAATGTTGTGAAAATTTGTCAAACTGTGCATGAGGAGCTTTACAATGTCAACAACATGGTGAGTGTCTTTGGAAACAACTTAAAAGGCACTCCTAACAATCAGAGGCCTTGCTGCTGTTTTTCGAAATTCCTAATAAGTATTGATTGCTTTTTAGGAATAGAGGCAAAAATACAATTTTAGCCCACAAAGCTGCCTATTACAGACACCTTAATGGAGCATTTGTAAATTATTTAATTGACTGCTTCCACTGACGAGCTGCGCAGCCAATCATACACTGTCTTCACCAAGGCTGAAGAGGTATGCCAATCATGGTGCCATTGTTTCCAAAATGACAACAATATGGATTGAAATGCATGAGTGCTGCTTAGACAACATTTACCTCTCGACGCTGCATCCGTTATGTGGCAATTTAAAACCCAGGGGGTCCGACTCGGAAACTGTAGCGAAAAGCGTTGGGCCCGCTTTACAGAGCTGATCCCTCTGCTCTCGAAGACACATCAGGCTGTCCTCCGCCGCCACAGGGGGTGATGTCAGCACAACTAACCCCCCCATAACATGACACCCACAGACACATATAATTAGTCTTTATCCCATATTCAACAATGAGGGTGACAGTCAGTGCAAGTGTGTTCAATGACTGACATCATCCACTGGAGCAGAGGCAGATGGGAACAAGAAGGCATCAGTTCCTTTAGAACAAACAGTCATTTTTATAATAATAATAATGACAACAACAATAGTAAAGTGCTATATGATTTTCACATTTCCAGTGTGTTAAGTACTTTACAAAAGTGAACGAAGAAATGGAAAGATATAAAACTGGTAAGGCAGAAAGCATAGAAGCAAGAAAAGCATGGATAAAACATCATTAGAAGTCTGTAAGAGTACATTTAAAGAAGATATTTAAAAGATGAGTCCCTGATTGTAAATGAGCAAAGATCCCTTGTTTTAAATTCTTCCTATATAAAAGCTGGCATGATGACCTGCTGTATCGCTCTCTGTCTTTTCACTCCAATAACGTGTGAAACCGAAAGGGCAGAGGACACAATTATGTTTTCATTCCTCCTAGTGGTAATGTTCAATGAATCCACTGAAGGCGGGCTGAATTAATGATACATTTATTCATTATCATTTTAATATAGCCACAGTGCACAATCAGCTGCAATACAGCGAGACAGAGCTGAGAAAACAAATTAGGAGAAAGCCTAAGGAATATTTTTTACCCTCTATTGTGCATCCTCGTGGCATATGGCTACCTATTTGCAACAAGAGTTCATTTGCAGATATATAAAGAAATCAGCGCAGGGACAAATAAAATTATGTAATAAAACTCAACCAAGAAGAAATATTGCCAGTGAAACATATGGCACTGTCAAAAATTATCACTTGAGACGCTAAACACAAAACACTGGCAAGTACAATTTCAACACGTTCCACCCTAAATGAATTAATTCACTTCATTATAGAGTAGAAAGGTAGGAGTTATAATCGCCTCAATTAGAGCAAAGCCATAAAGCGAAGATAATGTATATGTAATTTCTTTTAATTTAGCTACCATCTGTTTGCTGCAATTGAACGCACTGTAATATTTAGCTTTTTCATTAGTTTGTTTATCTCTCGGCGAGACAGATCACTGTGTATGAGCTTAAGACTGAGTTCAATAAAGACAGGATGACTGATTCTGTGTGATAACGAGCTAAAGTGCATTTTTCATGTTGAAACCTTTCTTATTCATAATAGAAGAATCCTATCACACGTTTTAAGGTAACTGATGCACTTCTGCAACTTATCCATGCTCAATAAAGGAAGGACGCGGTTACTGTATGCAGCAGCATAAATACCACAGGGTTACAGGCCTCCTCTCATCTGGTTCGACTACTAAAACTCTCTCAATAGTTCTCCAGAAGCCTCTCAAGCATATGTCTCCTCATCTGCTTATCTTGGCAAACACTTGGCTCGGTAGATGAGGGGTGGATGGAGGAGAGTAAGAGTTGAGTCGACTCCTTTCCCCTGATGGCCTCGTAGGCCCCACCGCCTGGCTCGGCTGCTTCACACAGAGCGAGCTCTCTCCCCAACCTGCCATATGGGAGCCATAGCGCTTTTCTTTATCATCTCTTCTTTTATGCTTACTGGTTGTGTGGCTGCCTTTGTTGTTCAGGAATAATCAAATGTTGATAGCATAGTTCAAATGGACCATTAAGTATGTGAGAATGCTCTATGGAGATGGAGCAGATAAGAGACCAGGAGCCAGGCAGTCTGCCACGTTCAATAGCCAGCCTAGTGGTGGTGCTAATTTGATTATAATATAGTCATCTCCGAAGATTAGAGCTATTCAATTAAATATTCTAATTAACCTGAAGTATTAGGCAAATGATGCTAATTACAAATATCCTCAAGAGAGCCGGCTGGATGAAAGGCTCGGCTCTGCGACTGATACTTCAGACCACTGTCTCGTAACAAGATGTCCTATATCATAGACTCGGCGAATATTAAATTCCTGGCTAATTTGCCTCAACCCCATTTGTTTAATGGCATTTGCATTTTGTTTGAAATTGTAATAAACATGTGTACCCGGCTCTTAACTTCACAGAGAAAGTGCACTCTTGGGGTAGCTTAGTATTTCTGTTTACACAGCTCCCTAGAACATTCTCTCTCTCTCTCTTACACACACACACACACACATGCACACATAAACAAACATACACACACAGACACATAGCCTGGCCCATTAAACTCAAAGTGCTTGTACTGACTGTGATGTAGCAGCATTATGTTCAGGCCCATGCACAACATGAGATCAATTTTTTGAAAGTGGGTGTTTCTAATAATTAGGAATATATTGATTTATTAGGGGTGTATCTAATAATCTGTATAATTTGTATCATTTCCACACAATGTTGACGCTATAAAGAGTATGTGTGTGTGTGT
>NW_023339807.1:6668921-6669260 GCF_004916995.1 Morone saxatilis
AAAAGCAAAGCTATCATGGTAGAGAAACATGTAGGTGCCTTCAGTGATTACTTTATATTCATAGTTTTTCCACTCCAAGGTCCTGAATATGTCATGTGCATAATGCCGGCCCTCAGTGTGGCATTATAGTCACTCCAAGCAACGTGTTTCAATAAGGCAATTTTCTCACTGCCTAAGAACATCAGCGGGGCGCCATTCTCAACAAAGACAGAGTATGACATGTTATCCAAGCATACATCTGCAGGACAGAACTATACTTTATTAAAGGAAAATAGGATTTCACAAATGTTTTGACAAGCAGGGGGGTGAGGAAGAGGAGGAGGGGTTGAAGGGAGGGGG
>NW_023339807.1:6669360-6673660 GCF_004916995.1 Morone saxatilis
GAATTGGGGGGGGGGGCTACTGGGGTAAGATGAGCCCTCGCTTGTATCTAAGCAACCATACACAAAATGAATCATGTGATCACGGATTAATTACCCTGACTCCATGATGGAAGAGACCGCAAACTGAAGTGTTTTTTGTGCTAGTTATTAAATGTGCATGTGAACCAACATTCTATTTAATGGTCTGTATCGTTACTTGCCCCAAATTCCCCTAAACCTTAGATATAGCCTACATTTAATTTATAGTTTAAACTAATACACATGTTTTATGAGTGTAGCAATGGTGGAAAGTTACAACTACATTCATGCTACTTTAGCTACTCCACTAGCTCCACTATAAAAGGCAAATATTGTACATTTATCTGACAGCTAGTTTTCTTTAAAATTATGAATACACTGTTGAAGCAGTTAATAGCATGATTGATATTTTTAAAATAACTTTGTATGAAACGGTAGACTAATGTGAAAACAATGTGAAAGGGGTGACTCTATAGGGATGAACATGCAGAGAATTATCACCTGAATCTGCAGCGCCCCTTGGCTTTATGGAGATTTATAGTTTCAGCTCATTGTTCAGCTGTCCGCCCGCAACTTTACTGTTTTGGTCCCTCTCTCACCGTTGTCAGTGTCAAGCTGTTTTCATTGAAAAAGCTCTACAAACTCTCTGTACGCTACCTGCTTAGCACCGCACAACAAACCGACAGTTATGTAGTTAGCAACTAGCTGATGATCATATGGAGCATTTAGCAGCTAAAGAGCCTTACTCACGAGTTCTTAGATACCAAACACAGAGCTAAAAGTCAACTGTAAGTAAGCAAGTGTTTTCAAGAAAGTTCACCTTATCAGGCTTAAGAGGTGGAGATGTCTCAATGTTGTGTTCACAAATTGTTTTTGCTGCCCAAGTAGCCAAAAAATGTGTTACTGCAGGTTCAAAGAAAAACCAGTGGTCTACTTCAGACCCTTTATCAGATGTTTATGAGCTGTTAGTTTGACCAGAGATTTTTCCCCTTTAAACTTCTGAGATGGTTTCATTAAGATTAATAGTTTAAGGCCCAAAGAGGTCAAATTATCCAATATTTCACTAAAATGCAAAGATTAGAGAAAAGTCTTAATACTTAATACAAATTTGTATTCCTACCTCAGTAACCATCTCATGAGCCCTTGGATTTCTCCCCCTAGGTTGATAACCCCTGGACTAAACAAACAAGTGCACTGTAGTACCACAGCAGGTAGCCCAGTTCTTCTCTACCTGCAGCTGTAATCATTGGACATTGTGTATCTGGTTTTGAATGAGACAGAGACAAAGGACATTTTAAATCCTCCTAAAATGTTTTATTTTTCATTTTTAAAAATGGCCATCGCATCCCAATTCCCCAGCATGCTGTGCAGCCCAGATCACTTCTGAGCTTGTTGGATGTCTGTGTTAAGGTTGATACAGCGACTGTATTTACTACTGGGGGATATCATACGAGTCGGGCTAAGCCGGGAGGGATGATATCAGCTTTTGTTTGAGCCTCCGCTACGTGGAGAGACAGTCGTAAGTACTGTACACCTGTCTCATTAGGAGAACCATGCTGTTGACCCAGTGTATTAGCCTGGTCCTAATCCTGGCGGATCTGAACAGGCTTCCCTAAGCCTCTCATATGGATAAGTCTTCCCCTGAGCCACCATGACAAGGCTGCAGCACAATGGAAAACCGGGCCAGGCTAACACATCATTATACTCCCCCAAACAGATACAGATTATGAGAGAGGCTGGGTTTTGTTTGTTTATTGGCAACATTACTGTCAAATTATTGCTCTTACTGGCAGGCTCTGCAAGAAGCTATTCACACCACTGACACACACATACACACACTCACACAGTTACGCAGATACACATCCATGCACACACACAGAAACACACATGCCCATAATAAAACAACATCCACTGGCAAATTGGACTTATTAAAGCTGCCCAATGTTTTTGAATCATAAAAGGCATTTAGACATGTATTGTGGTAGGTAAGCTCCTTGCCTTGTAAATCCTTATCCGTTAGTTGCTTAAAGGAATAGTTCAACATTTTGGCAAATATTGGCTTTCCTCCCAAGAGTTAGATGAGAGGACCAATTCCATTCTCATGTCTGTAAAAAGGATCTTGTTAGAACTAAAAGCCTGTTAGCTTAGCATAGAAACAAAGGGAAACAAACAGCCTGACTCTAAACAAAGGTTACAAAAATCAGTCCAACAGAAGCTCCAAATTGAAATAATTAATACAATCTTCTTTGTTTAATCTGTACAAAAACCGAAGGATGGAAACAGTTTTACAGTTGTTGTAATGTGGTGGTACAGGAGGTGCTGGTTTTTGTTACTTTTAGACAAAGCCAGGGTAGCTGTTTCTTCTTGTTTTGAGCCTTAATGCTAAGATAAGCTAACCAGTTTCATATTTACCACACTGGGTACTGTATGAAGGAGTAAGCTTCCTGGAGCTCTTTATAAAAAAAACAACTTTCTCTTCAGCATGACAACAATCTATTAGCATACATGTGCTGTCAGAAAGAGCGCCATAGCGTATGAAACCTATGACAGATCAATTTACACATGTGGTCCATTGAATATGTTTTTATATTGGGTTAAGTAATATTAAGTGGAACATAACATCATAACCGTCTATGTAAGTAATATTTGTCGGGACTTGGGACACCCAGTGACAATCCTGGACATCTGGTAACCATAGAGTGGCATGAATCTTCTCATCTAACTTTTCGTAAAATCTCAAATATTTTCTTTAAAACATTTGGAATTTTAAAGCTACACTTTTTTGTGTCAATATATGCCCATTAAGTAAGAGAGTAAGTCAGCATAGAAAGAGGGCCTCATCTTATACTCAAGTTATTGGGTTTGGTCAATTCTGCTCACAAAAGGTGACAATCCTTAACATCTCCTACACAGCAGAAAGTGAGTGCTCCTTTGTGGTAATCTTTGGTATAACACCTTACATCCAGGTAGCATTTGGTGCCACCAACATACTACTAAGGCTTTACAATACTTGAGTCCAGTCTTATGATACAGCCTCTCACAGAAGGGTGTTTGACGTCAGTAAAAGAATGCGTTTGTGTGTGCCATCGATGTGCATGGCCTTCATCACGTCCACTGTCATCAATGTCATATCGAGAGAGAGACAGAGACAATAATGTCTGATTTGGACTGGAAGTAGAAATCAAAGCCAATCACAAAGCTCCCTCTCCACTTATTGACTCTTTTTTGTAAACATCAAGATGAGGAGATTGATTATTGAGAGAAGTTAAAGCAGAGTCGACTGCTTCTCTTCTCACGTCCTTGTCATTTCTCTCTGTTGTGCTTCGCATTTTACACTTGCTGCAGCTAGCAGGAGTATAGCCTGATCTGGTGTGTTTTACAAAGGGTCCTTTTGTCCTTTAGTGGTTTATTTGTTAAACATTTTCCACTACCCTTTCTGAATTGTAGAAAACAAAACCCAGCACGCCCACAGTCTCATCATCGCCAATCTGCTAACCGCGACCCTGTTGAAGATGAGTGCTGGTGATTGAACAAAGCGCTCAGTGGAAGGAAGCTGTCGAACCTCTGAGCGCCGTGTGCGTCGCCGCTCCGCCTGGCAAAATGCAAATGTCAAGTGACACTCGACAAGTCTGTGATTAAGATTTAATAGAGAAAAATGTGAGGCAGGGATATTAGCCTAACTAAGACACATCAGCTGGCTCTCGTCAGGGTGCCCCACCCCGTATCCTCACTGTTGCAGCGGGGGCCACTATGACCAAAATCTGAGATGATGCAGGTAGGGGGAAAAAAGAGGAGGTATTTACAGAACATGCATTCATATTGAAGTACTTGCTGGGTCCAATTGGGTTTCTGTTGTGAACTCGGGGTTTGCAGGTTGTCTAGGAACATTTTGTTGCTGTTTTAAAACAGTTAAACAGTTTAGCCAGCTAGCAGTCTCAGTATGTCACCCATCACCCAGATACAACCTTAGAACTCCGAGCTCAGGATTCGTCTCTGGCAACTGCTCAGGAGGTCAAACAACACAGGGAGGGCACATGCAGAGGAATCCCATGAGCACGCTCACAGACGAAGGTCAGCGCTGCTCCACCAGCACTTAGCGAGCCAGCACCGTCACCAACCAATCTTTCTGCTGCAAATCTGCTCTGAAATTTAAAAAATTTAATTTGTCAACACGTTTCTATCATATGCTCCATCACTGTCCGAGTCAGTGGCAGGGGCCAGAGCCTCGGCTGTGGGAAGGGGGGGTGATGGGGGTTGGGGAGGTAAGGGGGTTGACGTGCTG
>NW_023339807.1:6673760-6688399 GCF_004916995.1 Morone saxatilis
AAGGGGGTTGACGTGCTGCAGGGGCCAAGGCAGCTGCTCTCAGATGGGAAGACGGCACTGTGATTAGGCCCTCACGTTGGCTGGAATTGTCCTGGACAGCCTAGAAATCAGATTATTAACTCTGATACCAGACACTCTGTCTCCTGACTGGGATTAGCATGAAAATTTTGATATGGATCGATAAGCAATCTTTCCCCTTCCTCACAATCTCCCAAGGCTTCATTAATCTGTGTGTATGTTTATGTCAAGGAATTAAGACATCCCTGTTACCCCTTTATCCCCTTCCCCAACACACACACACACACACACACACACACACACACCCCTCCCTCTCCTCCCACAGCTCTGTTCTCTCAGGATGCTAGATGGGAGCATCTCATAGAGATTTATTAAATCAAGTACTGACTCTGCTTACCTCAAAGAAAATTGCCTCCTGTTTCTCCACCCTCTCAGTCTCTATGTAAGCGTGAAGATCATTCCTCTGTTGTTCAAGAAAATCCACTGAGTGTTGTGTGTGTAAGACATGACTGATGTACAGTTGACACGCTATTCGCTAAATACATATTAAGAGACTGCAGAGAAGATTGATCCTGTACACAATCCTACTGTATTTCATATCAGTGCAATAGTCATATTGCAGGTGCATTTGAACAAGGGATTTTACTTATCAGTATTTTAACACTGGCTGTGAGACTTTATACCAATATAGGAATGTCTGATTAAGTTCCTTATGATAAAGATAAACACAGTTTGCCTGTGACAAAATAACAAAGAGGAAAGTAAATTAAACTCAAAAATTGATTAAAAAATTTGATTTTAACATAATTAAACCATAGAAAACATATTTTTTTCAGAGCAGAGGAACATAGAATATGTAATTTGGCAACATGTAACTTTTTCAGCTTGAAAAAAGTATTATAGAGAAAAAATATAAAAAAATATATAAATAGAGACACATACAGTTTATCATTATCATATCTGTAACTCCTCTTTGCTGAGTCTTATACCTTTTCTTATGAACACGTTCACAGCCTGGTTTTGTTTGTGACTGATTGTCAGAGCTGTCACTGACAAACCCCTTCAAACTGTTAAATCCTGTTCTTGGTTCATCATTTAGTGTCTTAGGAGACATTTTGGGGGGAAATTTCTTCAGTGGTTTCATCCACATATTCATCCCCATTCAAAGTATCCCACAGAGCATGATTTTACTGGGTTCATCCCTGTTGACCAGAATGACTAAATCCATCATTTAAAGACATGTGTAGGTAATTAGATTGAGAAAATCTGCCAGCTGGGTGAACTAAATCCACATGTGCAAATCAATGACACATATGAAATGTATGAGAAACTGCACCGGACAAGGAAACAGCAGTTTGTCTCACTAGTCTTAAAATAGTGAATACAGAGCTAAATTATATTAAAGAAAAACAAAATTATACTCCTAATGACATTTTGCTGGAACAAAAGTGAATTTTTCGCAGGATGATATCAGAATTACAGAGTTTCATTCCCTCTCGTCCAACTCATAACATCACAGCGAGCGATGTTATGCGATCACTCTGCAGGATCTAATATCCCCTCCCTTACTTTCCTAATGTCAAACATTAAGAAATAAATATGCAACCATGATAAATAAATAACGCACACACAATGAAAGGAATATGTGAATGTGTTGATGGATCGTCTGAAACTCAAGGCAGGGGCGGAGAGTGCTCGAGCATAGCCGGTGGAAAGGATCAGTGCTCGTATAATTATGACCCATACACAGAGCATAATTAATCTCGCCTGCATCATTAGGAAACACGAGTCCAGCTATGTCATTAAAGTGCTTTTAGTCGTCCTACTGTCCTCCCTTTGCCCCGATGCACTCTTTGTTTTACCAGCCCACTGCTGGTCATTTACAGAAAGAGCACTCATCTACGCGGCGGCATGACTCCTCACATATTGTCTTTATGTCCAATCATGGTTAATAATGAAGAGCTTTAGAAGGGAGGAAATGAATATATTAAAGTCTGGGGGGAAAATATGGAGTCAAGTTTGACAGTGATAAAGGATTTCTTTTAAGTTGAACTAGGGCTATTTTATGATTTGATGAACTGCGTCGGTCAGCAATCTGATTAAAACTCTCCTCGACTCCTTGACGTGTAAGGGGGAAAAAGTCAGACTTAATTTAGAGCTGTAGGCTTAACCTGTTTCAGAGGAAAATTTAAAATGTGTCTCAACTTTACTTTTTATCGTTTTATTTCATGCATGTTAAAAAAAACAAAAAAAAACAGGGTTAAATGAAACATAATTAGCGCCGTTTCCTTTATTGCTTCCAAGTATAGTATTAGTAGAGTCATATTATTTACTAAAGTGCTAATACTGTTCTCTCATGTCCATTAACAAAGTGAGGTATGTGTATAGGTAAGTGGATCCAATTGGCTAAGAGCTTGTGGTTTCAGCAGAGAGTGCTTTTAAGTCTGCACACTCAAAAGTATTGGACTAGGGGTCAGGTTCAAATTAATTAAAGGGCTATAAATGAAAGAGCCTGCTAATGACTGCAATCTTACCTACCCAATATTTAATATTTCATCATTAAACAGTAAAATGACCCGATATGATCCTAATACAGTCCCAATTATGCGGCATTGATCAAAGTGACCTTTTCATACCGAGGACTCGAGGAGTGGAAAAAAAATCAATCCAGCACCTCCTCCTTCTCCTCTTTTTTTTTTTTTCCCACCCTGCCTTACTATTCCCTGCATACTAAAGTTCCACTGGCTGTAGTAGCAGCCTGTACATATGCGTCCATGCCATATATACCAAGCAAAATGCTGCTTGTCAAATCAACTGACCCCAGCACAGAAAGCAATCTCTCCATGCCCAATACGTCTAATTCTTTTGTTCACAAGCATGTTGTATTTCTCTTTGTGTTTGTTTGTTTTTGCCTCCCACCTGTGTCCCCCCCCCACCTCCCCGCCTCCCCCGCCGCCTCGCCATGTCTGCTGCCAGACACCCAGCCATGTTAAATCCCAGAAGCAGAGACAGGTGACGAAAACGGGGCCAGACTTCTCTGCCCATCAGTCGAGGCGCAGGGCTAGGAGCCATCATAACGGCTAATTCCTCCCCGCCTGGCCCAGGGAGCAGGAAAAGAAGCGAGACGGGAAAAGTGAAATCGGTACAATGCCTAAACACATTTCGCTGCAGGATCTGTCTTGATTTGGTGTACTGCTTGACACTCTCCATTTTCTGTTTGACTGGTAACTGCTGATGTGCTTTTCCCTTGTCAACTCACCATGAAACAAGTTCAATGTATTTCTAAAGATTGCCAAGTTTGGCTGCTGTTTAGCTCAAGAACAATGGACCAGATCCACTTGATTAAAGTTTCAATGACTAAAAAGACATTCTCCTAAGGAAAAACATTTTTATGTACAGTCTGCAAGAAAATATGTTCGAGTGAGAGGAGATCCTGTTTTTTCACAAGGTTTACGATGTGAAAGGAACCAAGGGCGTAGGTTTGGTGAACTGTGATGGAGATGTTTTTCCCCAGATAGATAATATGCATATATATTTTACGATTTATTTTAATAATATAAATCTGAGACTAAAATTAATTATTAGAAATTTAGATATGATAGACATGAGATTATCCAACTCCGTCCTTGTTTCAGTCTGCTGATTTAGACACAACTCAAACATTTCTGCAGTTACATCAATGCTTTAACATTAACATCAATAACTATTAATCCATTCATCTTTAAACCATCTCAAAGCTGTGTAAAAAACTTTATTTTTTACATAGCTCATGAACTTAAAGTCAGGTATTTCACTGTAACATCAGAGCTCATTCGTCTGTATCTGTGTGGTCAGGTTGCTGCTACCAGGATTGTACTGATAAAATAATAAATGATATTCACAAACAGAGTAATCAGTTGGACAAGCTGCCACTAATTTACCATACAGTACATATGTCCATAAATACTGACCGGTACAATAAGAACTAAACTCCTGAGCCACTCGTGAAGAAAAGGAGGGATGTGGATGCCATTCGATAAATATTAATCCAACACGTGATGTCAAAGATAATAAGATAAGCTGTTACTTCACTACACTTTGGATCTTCATAAAAACAAGGATGTGATGTTACTGCCATGTCTGACACTTGAAATGTAAATATAATATCAGCTATAGTTATATCCAGCAAATATGTTTTTAATTCTGCAATGTTTCAAATGTTTAAACTAGAATACTAAATGCTTCAAACTGTTAAGACACTACTACTACTACTGCCAGCGCAGCCAACAATGTGTATAATTCTCAAACCTGGCTACTCTCAATGGATCTTACTGGATCACGAAAAATATTGGAAGGGACAATTAAGCAGCACCTTGAAATTAGAAGGGACATGTCCCAAATATGCCTGTGGAAGGAACCCACATTTGTTGCTGAACTGAGAATAATAACAATGTAGAACACAAGATTTATATAATCTCTACAAGAAAACAAAAACTGTAACCACCCATCTGATCCCTGCTGAATTAATCACACAGCCAAATGTGAGGCAAGTCATAAACTAATCTCCCACATCCACCACCCTGCTTATGAATCAGGCTGCTTATGAACAAGCTTATGAATCATAGCCTGTTAAAACTGTATGGGCTTTAGCAGAAAGGTAAAAGATTGCTTTTATTCTTTATGACTTGCCTGAGGAACAGCAGCTTATAATCCACTAAGCACATCTTAATCAATGTTCCCCTCTGCCATGCCGTGGCCTGTAAGGAGCCAAACAGAACATGATAGATATAATCTGTGTAAAACCTCTTTCCCTGGAGCAGATTAATTATGATCTTTGTAAGTCATAAACACATCCTTTTAATTATTGATGGCTAACCCTTTGAAATGAAATTGAAATTAAATCTGTCTGATTTACAGTGGCAGCGTTATGAGCTGCATGGCTCTCGGCTGCTTTATAGAGACCAGGGAGGTAAGTCAGCAATTGCATAAAAGATTTCATTGGCTAAATGGAGAGGGATCATACGTGCACATCAGAATTAGTTCGTTTTCATTGCCGCGAATCGCAGGGTTTCAAGGTGAGCAGGTTGATGGGAAGTGTGTGTGTGTTTATGTGTGTATGTGTGCAGGGGGAGGGTTTGCCATGACAGCTCTGCTTGAATCAAGTGTGGCACCCTCATATGAGTGAAAATAATGGAATCCTATATGTCTTTGAGGATGTCAGCATTTCACAGCAGGCCCAAATGGAAAGTGACGGCTGGTCGCGGCAGAGGAGGAGGACAGCGATGCTGAAATGGGAATCAGGCGACCACAAGGCCATCCCTGTGGCTGACCCGCAGTCAGGCAGAGCCGGGACTCACTGTCATCGAACATTAAGCAGATAAAAACCTCTATCCTCTCATTTTATGTCTTTGTTTACCTGTCGGTTTATTAGTAAATAAACATATAGAGGAGTTTACTTGGTATTTTACTGTAACAAGTGTTACAAAGTATGATACAGTAAGTGAAGGGTCAGTTCACCCTGATTAAAAAAGGGAAAAAGAAAAAGAAAAAAAACACACTTTCCCTACCTATCTCTAGCTAATCATGCAGATAGTATTCAGTTTTGGCACTCTATTGGCAGAAATTAAATATAATATTCATACTTATGTTGTGTATAATCAGCATCATTGTGTTTTATTTACCTTAGAATAAGCAGTTTTGTTCTGCATACTGTAACAGTTTGACTTGGTGGTGTCAAATTTTTTATATTTTATTTATATAGGGATGCCAGCCAGGTGTCTCTCCTAGCATTTAAGATGTCAGGTAATTAGTTTTTTTGTTGTTTTGGAGGTCTTAAATCAAACTGTCCACAAGGATGTACATACAGCAGAATGCACACCCTACATTAAACATGACATGACATAAAACATTAAAATACCAACACAAATACAACCTCTAAAGCTAAAAATCAAAAATCAAAAATCAAAGATATAATTTCAAAAGTCCCAAAGTTCATCATAGCCAGAGATAATTGAATTACAAAAACAAAATTCCATTACAGGTTTTCTTTTGTTCTTTTTTCAATGTGAAAAGTACCTTACTTTGTTTTGACTCCACCACACTTTGAACGCTTTGCACTGATCGGGAAACTTTTTTTTTTTTTTATCTTGGGTTGAACTGGTCGTTCTATTAGCTCTTTCGTTGTTTCCTAATGCAGGATGAGGCTGTTAATCAGCAGGTTAAGGCTCTGTGAATGTAACTTGTGTTCGGATCTTCAAAGTTTATATCTTAAAGAATAACACCAACTTTAAAAATAACAAATTACATACCTTAAGTTTTTTTGCACCTCTTAAACTCAAGAAGGTCACTCAACCCCCAGTGAAGCTTTGGCGACCCCTAATGGGGGTCCACTGGTAAACCACTGGTTTATAGTAATTGTAGTGAAGTTATATGTGTCTTCTTAGAATTCATGAGAATTCAGAGCATGAATTTATGACATACAATAAATTCAAAATACACAACCTAACTTAACATTAGTTTTACTATAATGAGGAGGAGACATAAAGAGCCATTCAGTGCTCTTTCTATACTGTATTTATCTTATTTACTATACTGTTTGATCACCAAACTGCAGTTTACTTGCCATTTATCATTAAAACATCACTGGATTTAATAAGCATGTAATGAGTAGGATTAAAGAAACACACACACACACAAAACACTGTGACATCTCATTTTCAACCTTATTTACAAAACCGCCAAAAATATAATTAGAAACCTCCAGTTTGAGATAAGAGGCAGTCGTGTACGGGTGATTTAAAGCGTCGTAGGAGTTTCTGAGTTTGTGGCTGTGGCAACATGCTCGAGTAAGTATGGGGGTCGAATAACCTGGAACCACTTACTGTACGAGAGAGGATGTCCTTTTTCTTTCCTATCACCGGCTTCCTTCCACTGTACTGTAACACACATTAAAAAACAACAACACCTCCCTCCCCCCAACACAAGTTCCCCTTAAAACAGTGATCCCCCCCCCAACCTGCTTTCACATGACTAAGCCATTATCCCCTCCCAACCCCCCAGCACCACCCATCCTAATCAAAGATACAGAGATGAAAAGGCTTTATTAATAAAAGTTCCCCTTCAGGAAGATGGGAACTAAATGATTGCTCGAATGTGCCCAATTTAAGGCAGATCTGCTGGCAGACTGGGCATCTGGACTGGGCGGGGCCAGCAGGAAACTCTTGCATCTGGAAGCTGTTTACTCGGCAGAAATTAAGAGACGCACCACGCACAGATATACCACCCGCAGTCACTAACTTGGAGTGTAAGTGAGTGTGTGTCTGCGTAAGTAACACGTGTTTTTTTTCCCGTTCTTCCCATTTTCCTACCCATTTTTGGTGTTTGTCTTTCCCATATTGCTCATTCTTATGGCAAAATGAGTCTGATTTTACTGCATCTCCAGTATGGAGGCGGAGCCGTATCCATCTGTGACCATCAGTCATGTGGCGGAAACACTTCTTAGCGTCCAGATGTAGCGCGCAATACTGTAGCTTCAGCTAGTTTAATGGATGCAAAGTGAAACAGATGCAGCTGTGATGCTTCATAAAAATCCATTTGTGCACAACAAGCCATTACACTTCTGCAAAAGCCAATGACATCCAAAAACACTTTACAGAAGATGTGGAATCTGTACAGCCTGTACAGCACAGCGCTGTTTTCCTTTTTTTTCTCCCTCATACTACTTTTCTGCAGCTCAGAGGCTTTTCTCTGGTTGCTGTGGTGATGGAGGAATGTCACATTAGTCTGTGATTATCTCTATGAGGTCTGCATTCGGTTTCCTCCAACTTGAGTAATTGCATTTTTCGTCTTCCTTCTTCTTCCTTTTTTTTTTTCTTTTTTAATCAAACTCACAAACAATAAGCGGGCAGGCACTGACAGAAAGTCAATGCGGCTCGGACAGCCATGTGGTCTGAGAAGAAGGCCCGACACCGACGCCTTTTATGCTCGGGATGACGAGGCCAAGTGGGCCCCATCACATGGCCGCCAGGTTAAACAAAAAGCCTCTAAGCGATCGGCCTCGGAGGGCTGAAGCGAAATCTAGTGCAGCAGCGCAGACAGCCACCACTGTGCAATTCTAGTCGTCAGACAAAAGACTGATGCTATCTAATAAAGAGGGCTACATCCATCTCAAGCACACAAACATCACAGACAACACAGAAAGTCAGAAAGAGGAAGAGAATGGGTGTGTGTAAAGGCGACGCAGGCCTGACAGTTGTTGACTCTCTAGCACCATAAATAGTGGCTGTTGTCTGTCAATGAGAAATGAACTAAATAAATGAAGAGTAGAACAGTTGATTGCAGATGCAGTGCAATAACATGAGGTCATTCTTGAAGTCATTGGTGTTTAAAATAGAGCCTGGGGACCTTAAAGGGGGGAGTCCACAGCAAAATAAGGAGCAAGTTACAGTAATTTCATGCTAAATCGCTCTACTAGAAATTGAAAATATAGCATGTATAACAATCTAAGGGCTCAAATTGACCAATAGCCTAGCGTTGACAGTTCAAAAATCTGACAAAAAATGTGCATGCTAGTGGAATGGCACTACTTTTCGAAAGAAATTAATAGAATTTTCAATGAATTATTAGAAATCAATAAATTGTTGCAGCTACAACTCAGGATGTAGAGTCATCCACTAATCAGAAGGATGGCGGTTCGATCCCCGGCTTCTCCCTCTGCATGTCGTAGTGTCGTTGGGCAAGACACTGAACCCCAAATTGCTCCTGATGCTGTGCCATTGGTGTGTGAGTGTGTGTGAATGGGTTAGCTTCTGATGAGCAGTTGGCATCTTGTATGGCAGTGTTAAATCTGTTAATGTGACCTGTAGAGTTAAGGGCTTTATGTGGTAAGAAGACTATAAGGTGCTATATAAGCGCAGTCCATTTGCCATTTGTTTTTCAAATTTTCAAAAATGTTTCTAAATGTACGTTTGTTTTGTTTTTTTAATGAACTTAAGCCAAAATGTGGCCATGACAGATAATTAAATCATGTGGTCATTTCCGTTTTTCACTATGTTAAAATTATTCTGAACCAATCTGTTAACTTGATTGAAGTGGTGGCAGCCCCTCTACATCCACCCCTGCTCTAGGTAAACAGGAATCATGATTCCATCAGCCAATAGAGGGCTTGGTCACTTCAATGTAAACAAATGGGGAGGGCATTCTCTGTTCAGCTCAGATGGTGAACATGGTAAACATTATAGCTGGCTTCCTTGGCATCGGTACGTTAGCATTGTCACTGTTAGCATGCTGACATTGGTATTTAGTTCAAACTTGGCCAAAACGTACAACCCTTACAGAGCTGTTACCATGGCTATAGACTCTTGTTTTTCATATAATTTCTTAAGAAAGATGCAACAACCAAGTGTGTGTATGTGAAATGACAATATAAGCCAATACGGCCAGTCAGGATGCTGTCAGTGCTATACTAATGGTAAATATGGTCAAGATGTCATGTGCAGATATCACACATTTGCATGGTGATTAGGGTTGAAAATGTGCAGACAGGACTGGAAGAGGATGAGACATGATTGCTGTTAAAATTGAATGCTTGGCGAGAGTGCACTTTCATGGGAACGCAAGGCTCATGTCAGCCTGCGTGCGATCACCGCTAACATATGCATGACAGCGGCCGCGCTGAGATGTTTGCTAATTTCCCCCCATTTTTAAAATTCCATTTTATTTGTACTCATTGATTTTGTGTGAGGATGGGAATGGTCGGCCATCAGAGCTCCAGGAATAAAATGCTGGCACTGACCTGTGCATAGATAATTCGCCATGAAAGACAATCAATAAATAACAAACACTCCCTAATCAGCCAAGGAGCTGACAGAATGACATTCCATTATCCCCATCTGGCCCAGTGCAGTCAGAACAGCCAAACCTCAGAGGGCCAGGTTTCCCCAACACACACTTTCTTACCAAAGCTTGTCCAGCCCCTGATGTCACATCACAACACACACACACACACGGGATAATTGCCTTACAGACACAATGTGTCACTGCTAGCACCCCTACCAAAGCCATCTCATAAAGGTTGTAAAATGAGTGCATACAGACTGTTTGTTATAGTTGCTGATTATGTGAGCATTATGATCCTCCACAGCAAACAGATTTATGTGACAGCTGGACATAAACACTCCCTTGTGTGTTAATGAAAATGGTAGCTGAAATTTGAGTTGAAGTAATTTAACAGCTTTGGTTAAGATAAGCAAAAAGAAATAGGCTGTCCATAATTTCTGTTTATCTCATTGTATTCTGGTCAGACTCCAGAAATTTGCTTTGTGTGTTATTAAAGAGCCTTGACCAAATTTCTTGATTTCCTCCAACTCCAACAGATTTACCTTTTAGGTAAAGTACTGGGCTTTAAGGTACACTCATATCAGTGTTCTCTACCATGCCACAGGCCTCAAAACTTTCTTTCAAACAATTGGATCAGCCCTTCTGTTCCTTCCTTTTTTAAAATGAACATTTCCTTTTTTTTTTTTAGATAAATGCATCACACACATCCAGGCTGCACTTTCTGTTTGTTTTCTTTTCTTTTTGGAAAAGTGTGTTGACATTTTCCTTGAAAAGCAAAGAGGTCATGACGGGTCTTAAATTTCAGACCAGATCTGAAACTTCATGCAATATGTAAATGGTTAATTAGTTTGAAAGACCCAACCCAAACCGGAACCAAGGATGATTAGACTTGATGCTAAATTTGGTTGAGAACATCATCACCAGCAGATATACGTATATACTTTCCCCCTGATTTTCACAGTTCATACTCCACGCCTCCTCAAAAAAACTTCTTTTTCTCCTGTAATAATTAGTCTGCATGGATCCCCTTGAGTACTGTATTAGACACATTGACCTGACAACTATAACAATACAACAGGACCCTACCCGGCTTAATTACACATGGCAACAACTCAGGTCTCAGGTCAGGTTTCAGTTACTAAGAACCCTCAAAGACGTTTAAGCAGAGCACTGCAGACTGTGGTTTACATCCTGTCTCTTATCAGCAGTCAAATATGTTTTCATTTAGCCAATATGGATGTAATTCCAAGGATACTGGACTATATTGAGCCTCGCATAATTTCAACCTCCAGTTCACAGACGCAACAACTTGACTAACAAAAAATATAGCGCCGCTCATTGTCGTCATAATCCAAACCACTTCCTATACTGTAGCTCCCCAGTCCCCACTTAACACACATCACATGGGTGAGTCATGCAAATGAGGGGTTGTCTGCATATGGTTCTCAGACCACAGCTACCTCTGATTTATCAGTCTACAGCACGTCGCTTGAAGTGGTGTGAGAGTTTTATGATCTGACATGGTACGTTTTGTAGGATTATTTCCAGAGTACATTATGCACTTTTGGGGATTGTGGGTCATTGTGTGTGTACGGCCAGGTATTCCTAAAAATAAGAAAACTACAAAATGAACAAAAAGCTCAAAAAACATCACAAAAGATTTCAAAGGTAGCTTTCATTGCGCTTGTTTTTTGCTTAAACAAACTCCTTTTGTAGCTGCTGGAAAAATAAATGCATTTTCAGTATGGGTTTTTCCCTGGGAAACACCTAACTGACACAGGATGTTAGGGACAGCAAACTAAAAAACTTCCATGAAATGATGTGTGCCCATTTGTGCGTACTTGCCAACGAGGGTCCCCCAGTCTCCCTTGCTGACTTAGGGGAGTGAGGCTATAAAGGCAGTAAAGCTCTCCATGTCTAAGCGGTTTACAGTGCCCCCCGACTGGGAGGTAACAATACCGGTGGTGGATGTATACACATATTGTCTCAGATGTGAGTGTGTGCAGGCATTTGACAAGGTAGCAGTGCAGCCTATGGTGGTAATCTCTCATTGGTGTGAATCACCCTCATTCAAATCCATGAAAAGCGGTATGATAGAGTTTTGTGAGGGATGAATTTAGCATAAACAAAGCCTCTTAGCACGCAGCTGAATACATCCACTACGACATTTTGAGGTGATTACGCTCGAATAAAAGGATGAATGGCGTCTACTGTAGGTACATTGTGTCAACACTCATGATTCTGAAGATTATGTGTAATCCTCTGCTTTCTGTGTGTCTGTGAATGTGTGTGCGTGCACTCTCAGCGGAGGCTCCTATTTCAAAGAGCCACCTCATCATTCATGCTCCTCAACGCGAGCAGCTAGTTTTCATAAAGTGCCAATAAGTCGCATGCACTGAAAATGAGCGCGGTATCGTGTTGCCTCTGCACATGCCAAACCATTAAGTAGGTTTCCCTTTTTTTTTATTTAAAGATAGAACGGAAATGGCAAGCTGTGAGTCATGTCTCCATCTCATGCTCCATTTTAGAAATTAAACATTCTTAATTAATCTAATGGAGCTAATGTGGCGATACTTCCTACGTCCTCTGACTGGAATCCTTCTGTAACGTGAGAGGCACCTCGCACAGCCGAGAGGTGCTGGAGGGCGAAGTGCTACAAGCCGCCACAGGCCTTTGGACCTGTTCCTCGCTGACATCATAGTCCTGGCTGAACGGGCTGTCTCAGCGGCTGATGAAGCATGGAAACAGACAATTTGGTATCACTAGCCGCTGCTACAATGCTAATTACTTAAACATGTATTGCAGTTCACAAATAAACAGCCGCACCACAAGACAAAAAAAACATTTCCGTCCAAGAAAAACACAGTATCCAGTGACGGCCCAAAGTTTTCCTATGAATACTTTAAGGAGTTGAGGTTTAATTATTCAAATGGCTCAATAGTAAGTACTCCCAGTTTTTTTCTGCTACCATCTCTCACTTCTTCTCAACTGCATGTCACACATTTTCTCTGAGCACTCAGGGCCAAAATGAGTTTCAGTCATGGATCATGGCAAGTAATGAAATAATCCCAAAATGACACTGTGAAATTGCTGGATGAGAGAAGGTGCCGCTTGTCAGGCAGCTGATTCTATTCCCCCATCTATCTCTGATCTGTTGAAGTCACACACTATCAAGGAGAAGTGCCGCTGCTGTATATATTTGTTTGAGATGTGCCGGCTGGTGACAGGGGGTGAAATCAGCCGTGTGGGAGTTATCGGATGTTCCAGTTTGTGCCCCCATAACATCGACATGAGACACCTCCTGCTTCTCCCACCTCTCATTTCTGCGGGTGGCGGGTGGTTAAAGGTGGGGAGTTGAAAGAGCAAACAAGAAGGCAACGGCCACTCACTGACTTAACCTCTGTCATCAGAGTGCTCCAGTGTCAGCGCGCGGATCAAATCAAGATGAATGGGGCCTATCCCGGCCACTGGAGGCTCGCCTCATTGGGCCCAATTTCATCAGCGCCAGTAACTGTTCATATAGAAAGATTAATAGAGCGTCCGACCATGCCGCTGTGCGAGGAGGAAACACAGACGCATACAAATAGGTTCCCAGTCGACGGACGAGGGGGAGTTATTACGGTGTTGCGCGACAGGAAGAATAGGTGGAAGCACCTCAGAGGGGGGCCTCCACTTTGATGCCTAATTGATAAGGTTTCACAGTGACATGTTCATTTGTGAGACTTCATTGTTTTAATTGTGTTACACTTCGTCACTGAGCTACTGTCTGCTTCTTCCATCTCTCTTGTATCCCCGCTGTAATCGTACAGTGCTTTACATGGTTATTTGTATGGCACTGTGGACCAGGACGCTTTTATGAGCACCCAGATTGGCTCGCTGCCCGGGTGCATTAAAAATACTGACATATTTTCCAATGAAACATAAACATAAAAGTCATGTGCTGAGCTTGTGTATCCAGATTGAATTGAATGCAAGGTGATCTCTGTAAATAATGCACTAGTGTGTAAAAATCTATTTATATTTCAAAAAAGGGGGTTAAACAATTCACAGCATCGGCAATACAAGCAGTGATCTCAAAGCAGCCAGCTCATAGTCTCAGTTTTGTAAAGGTTAAACCGCTGCTTTCCCTCCGGCTATTATCCTGCCACGGCCATGTCGACAAGCTTATGTTTATGCTGTTACAACATCCCTTTATGGTTTAGGATGTAATCTTGTTAATGGTGTAAGCTGTTTTGTGCACTATTGTTTTTGAGTATTTGTGTGTGCAATTGTGTGTCCTCATTCACTGCCCACTCCTCTCTCCCTCTCTCCCTCCCTCTCTCCCTCTCTTTTTGGTTCACTTTGGCCCAGCAGTACAATGCAAGGTCTGTAAATACAATTGTGGCCTGGTTAAGAGGCTCCACTTTTCCATTTGAGGGGTAAATTTCTTGTTTTCTTCCTCTCCTTAACATGATTATATGGAAGTTGGTTGCTTGTAACTTCTCTCAGCTGCTGTGTTAAACAAACACACAACATAACCCCAGAAGGCAACTCCACTTTCTGATAGCCAAGGTTTATAACCAAAATGCAATGTATTATATTAAGACTGCATGTGACTAAACAAAAAGACTAATTTATATTATGATATGGTATAGTGGAAGGAATATGAGATGAAGGGCCCCTGGAGCTACACCTGAACTTCAGTATTTTGTTTACTCTGGACACAAAAAGACGCCATCTTCCACACTGAAACTGTACAGATGTTACAGGAAATACTATAGGGAATTTTAGGAAACCATCAAAGGAAAGCTGTCTGTATGCAGTCT
>NW_023339807.1:6688499-6704419 GCF_004916995.1 Morone saxatilis
CAGTTTCGTACTCTCTGGTGCCACCATATGGGGTGAATACACAAAAAGTTTAAAACACATGAGAAGAAATTCACAACATGCAGCAAATCTCATTCTCTGCTTCTCCTGCCTCTCCATTTGTATGCATACTTTTTTTTTACACTATTTATATATACTGTGCAGTATGTGGGTGTACCACAGGTTGATATCACTTCATTGACACAAATTGCTGTATCATAACCTGACTTCCTCTCTCACTCACTCTCTCTCTCTCTCCCTCTGGCCACTGGCATCACTCTTGTCCCGAGGCTTGCATTAATGAATTCAATAAATAAAGTGCCACACCAACCCATCCATTACGTGCATTCATTTCAGAACAAAACATTCATCAATTCCGCTGTATGTACTAATGCAGCGGCCCCAATCAATTTGAACTTCTTATGACAATTAACGAAGCTTTAGCGGCCACTCTGAAACATGCTGACCCATCAATTACTGTCCCCATTAAACTGGCTGGCACTAATGGCAAGCTCACTCCTGACTCTCTCCCTCTACCTAACTCCACTGCGCGTATGCAAACGCTCAGTCGCACGCATAGCAATAGAGGGTTTGTGGAGTGCAGACAAGGATCAATTCATATCAATTATACATGCTTAGCAAGATGTGTTAATTCACATGCTTGATTACACTTCTCCATATTCATGTAAGACTGGAGGGAGTAGGGACTATACTTCTGCAATATACATATCTCTTGTGTATTCTCTCTCTCTCTCTCTAAAGGCACCTTCACACCAAGCATGTTCTTATTAATTAATACAAATTTTGGTGTATTAAATGCTCTGTTTTACAATTAATATTATGCCATTGAAGTGTGTAATTTTTGTGGAAACATTTTAAAGGCATTTTAAATTTGCAGTAACAAAACTGAGCTGAAAAACAAACTGCCTCTGTGATTTCTGGACCCTTAAAGCTGCTGTCACATACTGCATTGTTGTTAAAAGACCACTATACAGATAAAACATGAGGGCGATATTGAACGCTATTTGGTGAGAGGCGGCTAGCCTTAGCTAAAACGGATTTGTTTTTATCTTATGTGTAAACAAAAAAATTTAAATTTCATGTATGACATGTTTGGAATTATGTTTTCCAAACATGTTATTCCAGATACCTATATGAGGCAGTGACCTCAGTGACCTCTGTAAATGCAGTCATGGTGGAGAAAAATACACTAGCTAAACTCCCGCTAACGGTAACTAGCTTAACGTTAGCAGATGTCACTGGCTGCTATTTCAGCTTTTGACTCAAGTCGAATTCATGCAATATGGTGTGATTAAACTATCTTTAAGTCTACTGACGTGTTAAAATTTTAAATATATTTTTTATATTGGGTTCAATATAATGATTAATAGTAGTCAGACAGGAATTACAACCTTTTTTGTTCGCGAACCAGCCTACAAAGCAAACCAACTTTCCTTAGCTTCACTTTTTCTGAGGTTAGGCTAGGTCTTGTCAGTCACTGAATAAAAATAACCACAGGTGCTAATTTCCACTATTTCGAATGTCCCTCTTTATTTATTCTTGTACAGATTTACTTCTTCATCCCCCATCCTTCACCCCACCTTCCAAACCCCCCTATCCTCCAGCGGGCCTCGCCGGCAGCCCTGGGGCCCTGATCCCATGTCAGAGGCAGCATGTTGGTACCAGAGTTCACCCCAGAGCATGTCTGCCTGCATAATTACAGAAGTGAATCCAGTCATTCTGTTCGGTAGAACAAGCGTAGCCCTCCTCTCCCCCCACCCCCACCCCTCCCTCTCCAGCCTGCCTGCCTGCTGTACACGGCTTAACGCGAGCGTGTCATGACTATAACAAAGGTGAGCGGAAGATGGTAATTAAAAATTAAAGTGGACAAGGGGTGGCTGGATACACCTCTTTTAACAGCAGGCAATCGGGGTGGGAAAAAAAGGAAAAGGCGTGCTGGTGGCAAACCAAATGAGTCTGCCTCTTACTGCTGCTGATTCCTCTGCCTCTGACTGATCACAGCCAACAGTAGAGTATTTATATCCGTTTGTCAGAAATGTACAGTCCTTGCATTAAACTCCCAAACATGTAGCAAAGAGCATTGTTTTATTTTACAGTTTAGCTAGGAGCTCAAATGTTGTTAGATTCCAAGGTGACTTGAATGTAATGAATGCAGCAGTAGGATGAGCTTCAGTTGTGTAATCACCAAAAATTGTAGGGACCAAAAGTAAGGAGTGCGTTAAGAGCAAAGAGCTAGGGAGAGAAATTAATTAGGGGAATTAAAGGAATAATGCAACTTTTTTACTGTCCCGTTTCTGATCTGGCAATTTAGCCCTGTCTCTACCAACGTATCGGTCTCTTTACTTGTTAAAGGACCAGTGTGAAGGGTTTAGTGGCATCTAGTGGTGAGATTGCAGATTGCAACCAACTGAAACCCCTCGACTCGACAAAGTGGGTGGTGGCCGGTGTCCATTCTTTAGAAACATAACGGTTCAACATGGCGGACACAGTGGAAGAGGCTCATGGTTCATTCTAGGGTAACAAAAACACAAGAATTCCTATTGTCAGGTGATTATACATTAATGAAAACATACCTATTAATATTATATTCCATCTATGCCAATAGACCCTCCTAAATGTTAAACACTGGACCTTTAAATACTTTGTTGGGCAGGTAGTGGGTGGGCTTTTACACTGACCGCTGCCAATGTGCCCAAAAACAATTCTTTAAGAGTGATGAGACTCAACCAAAACAAAGACACTTAAATGCTGAGCATATAGAGCTGAGTGGTAAAGCAGAGTCGGGTGATAATTATCTGCCACTATGAACGACCTCTTTCACATCACGCAGTCATCTGATCCATTGCCATTATAAGGATATTGATCGCAGCAGCTTTGAGGTTGTACATTTGACTGAGCATCTGTTTATTCAGAACAATCATTTGCCACACAGTAAGTTATGTACGCACTGCAAGCTATATCATACATTTATCTTGACAACATGTTGTATAGTCCCATGTAATCTGCCTCACAGCTTATCACAGGACTTGAGGTGTACATTAACGAATCACATAATCAAATCCTCCAAAGTGGACATCTAGACTATACAAAGCCGGACATCTGAAAGAAAGAACTTCATTCATTTTTGTCCTTTTTCCAAGTGCTTCTTGTTAAGTCTGTGTAGAAATGCAGTGAGAGAGAGCAGGGAAAGCTGTAACCTGGAAGTCTGTGCCAGCACACTGGAGTCTATTAAAGTGATCGCTCCAAGTAGTCCTAAATCATTCAAATGATGTAAACACTTTGTTGTTATTTGCTCCCACCGTTTGGCCACCAGTGCACTGTTTTAAAGAATTACCTGAACCATTTACATAGCAGCGGGTCACAGTTGGACTATTGGATTTTATGTGGCCTAAATATAATTTAGGTCTCCAAAGCGTAAAAAAGCTGCACAGTGTTTTAGGAGTGATAACAACCTCTTGCATTTACATATACATTTACTTTGTCTCTTGTCACAATGTCTTAACCTCTCTGTCCCTGTTCCAGTCGTAAATGAACCTGTCTGAGATGCCTTTCCTACCCTCCCTACACACACACACACACACACACACACACACCTACACACCTACACACACACACTCTCTTTTCTCATTCTCCTCTTCTTCCTCTTCTTCTCATCCTCCTTCTAAATTGCAACCCTATATTTCTGGACCTCTGATGCAATTATGCCACCTCGATTGCCTTGACGTGGAAGCGGGAGGTGGAGGAAAAAAAAAAACAACAACCGCACACAAAGCCTGCCTTTTGTGTATCAAGAAAATAAAGGCTTGAAATTGCCTCAGACCACTGCTCTGTCTCTCGTATTCTCTCCCTCTCATGCGCACAAACACACTCTCATCCCCTGTCTCGGTCACATACACAAACACATTGAGCAGACAGCTAGGCTTCCCTGAGATGGGACAGGATAAAAGTCGACAGTTTCTATTATCAATAACAAGATAAAATACAGAGGTCTTTTATCTCTTAAAATGTAAATTTATACAAGGCTCCATACCTCCATGCTGTAAATATCTAACATCTCTTAAGACCACAGTACTAGACTCAATTGATTTTTCTCCCCTCCTCCTGGTTGCAACCATCTGCAAAATCTCCAAGTCTGGCATAATATCAATGATGAAATTAAAAATCCTCCATTTGTCTAAACCATGAGGGAGATCACCCCGGTTCAAGCCGTTTACTCTTTAAATTATATGATTGATTTCCTTTAAGGTTATTTGTTTATTTCAATGTTCATATCTGCTCTATCTAAATCATTTTCAAGTTTATTCCATTGATTTCTCTGGGACACTGGCCTTTCCCTCTTTTTTCTGTAACCTTGCCTTAACCATATCAGTTTCCTTCAGAGCTCATTTGCATGAAATAAGCTGGGAAAATGCATTGATTTCCTCCTTTACACTTTGGTGCCCAGTCCCTGGTTATTTGTAATGAATGCGCCCAGTATTTCATGGTACTAAGTCTCAAGCATAATCAGCTCACAGTGTTGCAGGAATTTGAGTACATTTACATTTACTCATATTACTGCAAACCTGCAGGTTTAGCAACTCAATAATACAGAGAGCTAATGTGTCTTTCAGGGTAATTACTTTGAAAGGAGAATGTGATTAGTTCATGTAATTTCATTCGATGCAGTGGTGCAGAGATTATTATATAGTACATTTGGTGGAAAATATGATAACAATAACAGCATGATATGCTTGATTTGCTCTGTGCAAAGATTATATACATATTGCAAGTCAGATTTACACATTATTTATAGTATTCTGTACATTTCTAAAAGCCAAAATGATGGGCTTTTTTCCAGTATGTTTCTAATTTAGGTTTTCCTTGTGTCAGTTTTATTATATCTCACTTTCATTGAAAATAACTATATTTTACCAATTAAAAACTATACTATAATATACTATTTGACTTAAGGTTAAGGCTGACAATTATTTTATTGGTTTCTTACTGTCAACCAATCCCTGAGTATACGAGAAAATACAATGCATTAATACTCTCTGACTTTCCTACCCTGGCTCTCAGTCGCAAGTCCATTTGTTGCAACTGAACATCTAAACAAAAAGGTCACAAATATAAAGTTTCATTTTTAAAAATGCCTCAGTAGTTTTGTAAAACAGCTGGGCACTGTAGTTTTTAGCAAACATTACTCAAAGAGGAGCAACATTTGCATTTGTTAGTGACTATTTTCAACCGCGGATTAACGCACAGTTGCTGTGCTTCATGTAAGCAGAACGGTGTGTGTGGGACTGTGTCCATATTGGGCTTTGCTTACACAGGCAAATCATTGTTGGTTTTGGTATTTTAAAAAGGTTTTTATGGAATATTGACAACCTTATCCTAACGACTCGAATACTAGATTCATTTTTTTCCAGCTACAGTTGTTTCTTACAACTCTTTGCATGTTCTGCTGCCATTCTGCTGACAACAGATTACACACTATTAAGAACTTCCTTAACCAAAGTGGCTGTTTTACCCTCAACTTCACCTACAAACAGTAACCTCAGCCACTGAAACCGAGCTGTATCAACACAGTTCCACCGCCCATGCAGACGAATCCACAGTGACACATACTAAACACCCCTTCCAATGCACTCAATACCAACTGCTTGGATTTATGCAATGACACAAAAAGACACACGATATCATGTGAGATTCTCCCATATAACCAGTGACCCAAGAACTGGGCCGATCAAAGCCACCCTGTTTATGTCCCTTTGATTTTTTTTTTCTTTCAGCCTTGTCGTTGATCCCGTTGCAGCTTTTAGATAATGCTAATAGATCACAGGCCAACGGGACGGAGCAGGATAATGGAGCTTTCATTGCAGCCTGATTAACTTGGCTGTAGGGTTCCACCTCACCCCTTTCGGCATGATGGCCCTAATTAATAACGATTGCTCCCCAAAATGTGCAAATGGAACGATAAACGAAGGACCAACTAATTAACTGCAACCATTTCTACTAATCATTAGTTAACATCCCGTTTTGTCATCATTACACTGATGCGTGTGCAAGGGCAGATAAAACAGGTCAGCCCTTTTTTCTGCCCCCCATAAACCCTGACAGCCATATTTTCTTCCCCAATAAAAAGACTAACAAGTAATTAAAGTGAGGGCTGAAGTTTGGAAAGTTCTATCACTTAAATATTCCACTGTAGGCCAGATGTCGCCATTTTTCTAAAGAAATTGCTGAAATCATTGCATCCAGGTGGGTGAGATTTTGTTACAATCCTGTCAACAACAGATAGGAAGAGAAATAAAGCAAAAAAGGATTTTTAAAAAATACACCAAAACTACTTTGAGAAAGGCTGTCAGCACTCAGCATCTTCTCCACTGCAGAGTGTTCCAAGTCATTTATTTCTGTGACTTTTTGCCAGCAAGGAAATCAGCGTCAGTGAAATGCTGCTGTTTTTCTTTATGGCCATGTGATGCAGCCCTTTCAGAGGATGCTGAGACGCACTGTTCATACTCGGGCCTTTGAATTTATGTGCGGTTTCCAGATGCCGAGGAATCGACAGGGCTCAATGATGAACAGGCAGCGTCAGCCCTGCTGCCAATCAAAAAGTTAATAGTCTGTCCATCGAGGAAGGGAAATGACCCCCTGGGCTTCAGCCTGCACATCTCTCGCGCGCACAGCAACTCAAATGCAACTGCTTTTGACTTTGTCTGCGTGCATACAGAACGCCAGCGTTTTGTGTCAGCCTGCTCCTCATGTCTCTGTCAATTCTAATTCTCTCATTCGAAACCTTTCTTTACCCGTGGATAATTTCTTGTGGGGAACTTTTGCAGCCACTTTTGACACTTGAAACAGAAGACCAGCTACAATGTTGTTAGAGGGAAAGGTTACAGAGCATAATCATGTGTTTTTCTTGCCCTCAGCAACGTGTCTTTGCATTGTTTTTCTGTCCGCACCTCTCTGCACACCTTCATATGTGCATTTCTCAGCTGAAAGCTTAAGGCAGTCTTTGTCAACGCTAAATTGGAAAGTAATCCTGTTATGACCTCGCTGAGGTTATATGTGTGACTGGGTGATTAAAATTACCTCCAAATATTCCAAAGGAGCCATTATTTATTGGTGCATGAAAGACACAAAGGAGAAAGCTGCTCTCTTATTGCTAATAATCAAAAACACTTTAGAGAACACTATGTATGGTAATGAAAAAACTGTCGATAGCCCTTTTCAAATGGCCTGATTTACTAAAACTTTTATGAAGACAGTAAATTTCATGTCTTATTTTCTTGATCCTTCCAAAGAGGGAACATGGGGAAATCAATAGCTCTCCAACCTGGCCCTGAATTTTGTCAACCTCTAATTATTATCTGGCTTGTGGCGATGATCAGCGAGTAATTGCAACTACTGGGCTTCTGATGCCAGCGACAGGTCCAATAGAGAATGTCTACATGCAAAGCACTTACCTGGCTTAGTAAAATCTATACAAGAAGGTCACAATCCCTGCAGAGATTCAGCTTGAACGTGTTGCTTTGGGTTTGGGTGAAATGTCTTTCATATTCATCATTATGTTTTTGATAATTGCCAGTCATAACATAATCATTTTTTTGTATTTTAGTGCCTCTGCTAGTGTTGCATCCTCTGCTTTTGTGCTGAAAGTGTGTATGTTTGCATCATGGATCTCATCCAATGTGTCCATTGTTAATGGCTTCTGTGGTCATTGAATTTGATGCAGCTCATTTACAACCAAACAAAAGAGCAGTGTGCAAAAACCCCAACAGCCCCATCCAGTACTATTGATATTTCACTGGCTGCATCATAAAGCTCAATAATCCCCTTTGACTGGAAGTTAAGTGGTGGAATTAATTTCAGTGGCCCCAACTTAATCATAAACAAAAGCATTTTGATGTTTATGCATTTTCAAAGCGTCTCCTAATTGCCAGAATGCAGTTATAACTGCTGAACATGAAATTTAAGCTCAAACAAATACAAATCACACTCTGGATTTCTTGTTAATGTCTTACATCCAGTGTTCTGTGCTTTGATTACGATGACTGGCTCTTTACTGCAGTGGTTGCTCTCTAGTGTTTTTTGTAAGGTACAGCAACACAGGAAAATACTATAATTTATAAGACAAATCATATCATTAACCTGTAAAATATGATCCATTAAGATAAAACCACACAATTGTTTATACTTCAGAATAACTCTACCTCAACAGCTACAATATGAAAATACTATTTACACCTTAAAGGGCAGGTGTGTAACATTTAATAGGATCTATTGGCAGAAATGGAATATAATATTCATATGTTTTTATGAGTGTATAATCACCTGTTATCGTTATCTTTAGAATGAGCCGTTTTTATCTACTGACGACACGAGTCACGTTCCATGGAATCGCAGTAGTCCAGAATGGACGAACCAAACACTGGCTGTGGATAGGGCCTTTCACGCTGAGTTTCACTGTAGTTTTCACAGCCCACTCCAATTCCCAGGTCGCCAAATACACATGCAAGCGGTGTTCAGTTAGATGTAATCTGCAACTTCACCTCTAGATGCCACTAATCCCTACACACTGGTCCTTTAAGGCATTTATATTAATAATCAAATTATTCAATGTATACAGTATGAAGATGTAACCTGTAGAAAGACAAAACTTTTGATAGAGTACTTTGCTGATGATATGTATGTACTTTTGCTTGGGTACATTTTTGAATGCAGGACTTTTACTACATGTGTACGGACAGTGCAGGGTATAGTCATCTAATGCTTTCTTATCTCTGTTTATTAGACGCAACTCATGGCAAATATCTAGGTAAAATGCAGCTGTTTACATGAATCAAATTCAAGTTATACTATGATTATACAGTCACTTTTAAAGGAATAAAACTGTAAATTAATAATTTAGTCTCTGTGTGTAGCTTATGTGTTCTGTGATGCTCTCCTGGCCCTCCTTGTTTCTCACTACATGACAAGCCCCAATATTGAACAGAACAAACACTGACTTTGCAGTGAGCCTTCATAAAGAAAGGACAACAAGGTAAACACGAGTTATCTGAGGGAGATGGAGAGCTGTCTGTGGGACTTCCTGTACTCTGATGACACTGACGGGGCCTGACATTGACACAAGCATCAGACAGAGGGGAGGGTGGTGACAAATAATAGGGGAATTAGAAATTAATGATTCCCCCAGTATGTAAATGGCAATTAAAGGACGAGCAGTGCTCCAGGCTCTCTGGCCCAAACCGCCTCCATTTGTTTGGATAGGGACTGACACACACACACACACACGTGATGCATATTGAGGCTGTGACACACATCTATATGGGCATAAAAGAAAATAAATCCACAGCGCCCTGGACCAGATCAAATCAATCGGCCATAATGGCAGGGCTGATCATTATGTGCTGCTTTTGTTTGTTTAAATGAAGAGTGAGTGTGTCTGCCATATTGAGTTGGATTAGGCAGTGGAAAACTGTTGCCTGCAGCTCCAAACGCTGGATGAGAGCCGCCACACCGGGCTCTACAGTAAAACACAATGATGGCCTATTTAGAAATCAATGCCAAAGTTTCATTAGTAAGGTCAACAATTTGCATATATTGTCTAATCTCTGTGGGTCAACAAGGCATGAGAGGAAGCTAAAGGACAGGTTCCCCGGTGAAGCAGGAAAGATTTAAAGCTATGGATCCTACATTCAGTCCTCTGTATGGACCGTTAAGTTTAGATGGAATATAGACATGTCTATCAAAAATGTGCAGCATCGGGCAGTTTGTTTATTTTGAGCTGCTTTCTGTAAAAAAAGACCTGAGGTCAGAAAAATCCAGCTGGCAGGCTCATTGACAAGCAGAGTAAAAGGCCTGTGTCCTGTCTTCTGATGATGAATGTTCAGCTTTAGAGACTGATGGAGGGTCTCCCTCAAAGAGTGGGTCAGCGCTGACCTGCTGTAAACTGTCATGGACAAACTAATTCTGTGTTTTGGTTGAAAAAGCACTAATGAGAATATTGGTCAATTGCACAAGAGGGCAGATATATGAGACACTGTATGATCTGCAAATGATGAACTCTATGATATCTGAAAGTGAAACACACTGTAGAGGTGCTGTTGTTAAAATGATGCCAGTGCTTTGGCACCTACAGTANNTATTCCAAAAAATATTAAAAAGCAGATAAACAAATGGAGAAAATGAAAAATGCTTATATTATCCCCATGCCATGTTGATTTTAAAATTGAAAAAATTAAATTAAAGATCCCCTGCTACTGTATCAGCACCACAAACCAACTTGTATACCATTATATACTACATAGCATTACACCATCTTATAGCAACCCTGTCTCCTAGAAATTACGTTTATATACTACAAAATTGTAATATATGTTGTGGTGACAAATATAATTTGCATCCTGGGTCCCATATGTTTGGGCATCAAGGTCTGGAAAGGCTGCGGTAAACAGTTACATATTAACAGTCACATTGGTGCAGCATGTTGTCTAGACGTCTGTCTTGTACTGAGGTGTTACTGCCTCTCAAGTCAGTGAATGTAAAAATAAAGCCGGTAATTAAAAAAAAAAAAAGAAAAAAAATATTTAAATAACAACTGTGACGTGCAGGGATGAAGATAGGAGTCCTGCATTCCTGAACTGTTTCTCACATTTCAACCAATGAGAGCATTTTTATGTAATTCATATTTTGAACTGCAACTGTTTACAAAACACATCAATGCTCTTGGATTCACCCCCATTACTGGGTTGAAAATCCTCCTCTGATCATCCCTCATCATATCCGACCACCCAGGGCATTAAAATGACAGTGTTAATTAATCCATCATGCTGGTTAATTGAAATGATGTATGATAGTCATTTGTTTTCTTTGATCCCTGAGCTATTAGCGCTGTGTAACTGTATGACTAATTAGTATGAGAACACTTCTAAAATAATTGGGTGTAATTAATCTGTCAGTAGCGTGAAAAAATGACTGTGTCTGACAGTTATGACAAATAGCAGTGTTGATATAATTATGTAATGATGAGTCTAACAAACCCCCGCATCTTGGATGTGGTGTAAATCCAGTTTGTTCTGGTGTATATGTTTCTCTTTCTGCTGCTCATACATTTTCTTTACCTTTTTCTGCCTTTGTTCGACTGTGAGTATTGGATGAGCAGCTGAAATGATGCTATCTGACTCTCTTCTTGTTCTTTTTTCAATGGTTTCTATGGCAACCGTGTCAAGTGAATGAGGTCATGGGTCAAACTGACCAATAGTGAGTAAATTACATTTCTCTGAATCATTCCCCCTGAGCTGCTATTGAAATCGAGCTCCAGCCCTCTGATGGATACATCTTGTCATTCACAGTTTAGAAGACAAGAGGGGAAAGTACAAACATGACACCGGGGGGTTCGCCTTGCTCAAACAAAGAGGCTACTGGATGAATAAACACACAAACACACCTACGGCAGAGCTGCAACTTAAGATGGTACGCTAGTTTGCATGCTCTGGACACCATATCAGCCATATCCTTTCCTCTAGTATGTGTACCTTACTTGAATTGTAAAGGCAAAAACTGCACGGTGAATCGAAGGAGCTCATGAGTTGATGTTCCAAGTCTGCGTGTCCCCACTCTTGACTGTTTATTAAGGCCACACAAAGTGCACTAAATAACAAAAACACCAAGTTCCCTCCTCTCCAAACAACCGGGCCTGAAGGTCATTGGTTTGTCTGAACCAAAGCTCACCCAATCCCTCAGCCAGAGTTCAAGTGCTGACGCTTGCCCTCCTCTTCCTCCTTCCTCCCATAGTCCTCAGAGACTAGCCCAACACTGGGGCGTCAGACGAACAACAGAGGAAAGAAGGAGATAAAAACACAAACGATTGTGATTTATTGCTTATTGTGTACCACAGAGTAGAGAAGAGGTGGAGAAAAAAAACAGAAAGAAATCCATTGCAAATTGAATTGCCTTTGTTTTAACCGGGCCTGCTACAAAAAAAAAGAAAAAATACAAATTCTATGACAGAGGCCATAAATGACAATGACACAATAATCTACAGCGACCTGTCCGAGTGGCTGATAAGCCATCACTAAGGGGGCTGATCGATACTAACTATTCATTTCTGAAATTATCTCCACATTGATCCAGGGACAAGTGCCAGCAAGGCAGGGGCACACTGGCCTTAATACAATAATTATATAAAGGGTTACAAGCTCATCCTCCCAACCAATAAAGCCTGTCAACAGCACCGGTCACGGTGAAACCCCATAATCCATCAGCACATTGGCCCCTGACCTCTGGGCTTGGAGGCTTTTCCGTGAGCCTCCATAAAAGTTGCTTACGAAAGGACACAATTGCTGGATATACCTCAATGGGCAGAGGTGGGAAACCAGATCTGTGGAGCTGATGTAATGATGTGGTGTCAGTTGACCTGTTATTTGGCCCGGTTATTGCATGGACCTCTGCTCTTAACAGTGGGACGAGGGAAATTCACTTTTCCTCTATCAGGTGTCCTTCACCCAGCTGCCCTGCACTCTGTATCAACAGTGTGTTGGTAATAATTATCAGCTGCGAAAGGCAACTTTGTATGCATCAAATGGCAATGATCATAGTGACATCAGACATAAATTTAGGCAAATCTGAATCTTCAGGGACTCTCTGTTCCTAAACCCACTTTGTGATTCTGATAAGACAGAGGTATTTTTACATATAAATCTTGCCGGGTGAAGCTCTTCAGATTGCTTCAGAGTAATCTGTGGAATTATCAAAATGAAATGAATATTCGAGCCACCTGGCATGGCTCAAGATGAAACACTCACATACAAAATGATAAGAGACCTGCCATCTGTCTGTATCACAAAGCATTTATGCACGATTAGGGACATATATATAACAATTACAAAAGGTAAAACTTAAATCCCTAAGCCCGGATAATACTTCATTTGATTTTGATAACACTTTGCTACACATGTATACGTATAAAAAATATATGTGATTGATAATTATAATATTTTAATGAGCAGTCTATGCAGATACAGGTCAAGTTTAACAGACTGGATATTTTTTGAATGCTAGACCCTTTTCAGATAGGAGCCAGGGTGGAGGACCTATGTCCCTGGTTATCTTAATAGACTAATTGATCTGCTATTGAAGAGGCACGTTCCTCTGAGCATCACCGAGACAGCCCGGCTCCAATCAGACAGGCATGTGTTATCAAACTGGGAAGTCAATTAAGAGAGAGGGAAAGACAGAGAAAGAGAGAGAGAGAGAGAGGGTGGGGGGAGAGGGCAGAGAGAGAGAGAAAGAGAAAGAGAGAGAGAGGGGACAGAGTGACTGGCTCCAAGCTGTCAGCAGACTGGTTCTCACAGAGGGAAGTAGGTTTCAGAGACTTAGTCCAGACTACAGACATACAGGAGTCAATGTTTCAGTGCTGGATGATGGAATATCCAGCAGTGCAATGTAACCTTGTCTCTGTGAAACGCCAACTTGTAGTCTGCTAGCTGGCTCAAAGGCACAGTCTCAAGTAGATTTCTCTCTTTTTTGCTGCACTTCATTCACACACTGTGATTGTGGATAATATGGCCAGTTCATGAAAGCTTCGACGGTAGCTGTAGGAAATATCAGTGTTGTGCAGTCTTGCTAAATGTGTGCAAAAGTAGGCTATAGAAAACACATCAACATCCTTGTTCGGGCTCTGGGCACGTTACTTGAAAGATTTGATCAGTTATTACATACATTGAAAAAGTAATTATATTATTTAAACTGTTTGACAGCAAAAGCAAGTAGTTACATTACTCGCCCCTACTTTTGCTCCTCAGCACAGCTCCCTCAAAAGCAGCTTTAAACAACTCATATTCTGTATTAAACATGTGTACAGATAGAAAACAAGACATCGTGGTCCTCACGGAGAAGCCCCTTTGAGAGCTATGTCAATGGAGCTCACTTATTGGTTCACCTGTGTGAAACCAAGAATCAACACTGATTGTTTTACGTTAACACCTGATTTCTTTCTCCTTCCTGCCATTTTGAAATCCATACTCAAACGTTAGAGGAAACGGATAGACGTATCTACCTTGCGTATACAACCAATCGTATTTGCAATCTCTTGCATACTAATTAGGTAGGCTTAGCATGTTGTTGCCCTGGGACATGGCCACAACCATAGTTCCACTGCGAACAAATATGTAGGCTTACCAAGTTGCATTTGCTAGAAGCTAGTTGCCTCCTCACACCACACCATACACAAAAAAAAGCATAAAAACTGGCCCCCATATTGTCAAAGTAACTGGGATTAGTAACTAAAGCAATAAGTTACTGCCCAACACTGCTCAGTGTGTATGGAGACAACTCGTTTGACCTGTTGAGAGGTTGATGACAACATTCACTGCTTACATGCCCACAAGCTTTCATACCAACACTCAACTTCCTCCTGCCTGTGATTTGACCCCCCAGAGTCTTTTCGCGAGGAAACTGTCCTCACATTAGACATACAGTAGCTGTATCATCTCTGAATGAGGCCACATACTCCCATTTTCTGCATGGCTCATGTTTTGTCCAGTTTTATGGAGAAGTGTATCCCATAAAATGTTGTACATTTTCCACAAACACAGCACACATCTACTGTATGGGTTTTAATTAAGTCTTGTGTGGCTATCTAGTTAACTACATCTGTTGTAACCAAAGGCTTGATGTTGACAAGAGCACTTTCCTGTTTGAATCACCGCTCCTATTTTGAGCTCCACTTTCATGAGGCTTAAGTTTTGAACGTTTCAAACTCTTTACTATCTCATCACACAAGCCAAACTTCCTGACAGTTGACCAGCAACATATATCAAGGCTATGTTTTGTGATTCAGATTTGTTTGAAATACAGAGAAAAGGAGCGGGAGGGTTCCATCCAGAATGTTTGAAGTGACAAAGAAAAGGAAGCGATACATACAAAAACTGAAAGATCAGCAAGACAAAGTCTAATGAAAAAGTTGTCACGGTACTATTCATGCTGTTTGATGGACAAGTGGCGAGCGGAAAGTGTAGCGCGCGCACAATAATGAGTTTTAGCATTATGGAGAAAATAAATAATCTTTTATTGTACAGATTACCACTTTAAAGATAAGAAGAAACGCTGATCCCAACTAGCCTCAACATGCATTTTTGCTTCAAATGGTATAGTGGATGTATTCTTTGTTATTCTAACATCCTTTGTAACTTTCATCTGTTATCTCCTCTTGTTGGGGCCTCTCTAAGGGGTGAAGATTACCCTTAATGTGTATTCTAAATGCACTTGTAATTGCATTAGTGATCATTTTAGATACAGCGACTAAATAGCTCTTTTCACAAGGAGGATGTAATAAATATTGAAAGGACGCACCGAGGCTTTATCCACCATTTTACTTAATTGCTTCAGACTGTGTGACAATGGCGGGTTACTGGACTGTGGCGGACGAGCGTTTCACCACAAGACAAACAGGGGATGTATCTATTATCTGAGCCGCGTGGAGGTCGTCGACCTACGACAAGCGGAGGGCCGGAGACATTAGAGATCATGTGCAATTTAATCTTCACACAAAATAAAAGGAAGAAGACGGTCAGAGAGGCAGCGCCACAAAAGGGGCCAGAAGAATGGACGGCCGTCTCGGACAGGCCCGTCCCCAAAGGATCCTGGGCATTTTCTTCTCAAGCCACTCAAAGCCATCGTGCTGTGCCTGATTCCACTCACTCCTCTGACACTTGTATTAATGGTATTTTGGCCTGGGACTGTAGATGCTGAAAAGCGATTGTGCAGAAGCAGCTGTGTCTCTCTTACTCCCTCTTTCTCGCTCTCTCATACTTTGCTAGTGTCTCTTTTACTGACTCCTCTATCCTTTCTTAGCCCTTCTCTGTCCACCCTCCCGACCCCCCCACCCCCATGCTCCACATATACACACACACACACAC